>NC_051180.1:102231484-102341958 GCF_013339695.2 Rhipicephalus sanguineus | reverse complement strand
TATGACTCGCAATAAAAAAGGGAGAGCGGGAAAAGAAACCGTTTGGCTCAATGCGAAATAAGTTTTCCGCACTTACTACGCGAGAGCTGAAGACGTTCTCATGAATGAATAAGCGATGCGAGGTGAATAAGTGATATACTTCGTGAGCAAAGAGTGCCCGCAAAGTGGGTAGACTGCAATGTTTAGAGTGGCGCGCGTGGAACGCATAAGTGATGTCTGCGTTCAGTTTTGCGCGTCCATGGTGCGGTTTAGTTCACAGGGTGGCTGCCAGCGGGTTGCGTAGTACTTACCTGTATTTGATTTGCTTCAGTAAGCTTTCTTCCACTTTTTTTTCAGGAAAGTTGCCGGAGTACAGTTCAAAAACACTCGGAGCAACTCAATTTCTTGCACCTATAGGACAACACACCTCTCCGCCTTCTTCGCTGCATCTGTGAACGGGGCCGAACAAGCCGCTCTTGTTCGCGGAGAATAACAATGAGTTATGCACACGCGTTTGTGTATACACGCACGAACTCTTGCCATTTTCAAATGGGGGTTTTGAAACTGGAGTCCTTTCGACTTTGTCAGACGCCCCGCATGAAAACAACTCTCTTACATGGTTCTGCACGTTTCACGACGCGTACTTTGTAAAGCACCCAAGCGAACGCCAAGCCACAAGCCGATGATTTCCGAGCGAGCGCGCTGCATACTTCTTGTCACGACTTCTGCTCTGCATACCAACCTTAAGCTCCCCCACATACACAAACCGTGCGTTCCTACGCATACCACACTCGATTGCTAGTGAAACTCCAGTCACGTACAACGGTAAGACGCGGAACCCGGAAAGGGACTTGAGTTGCGAGTACCAACGCCCCTAAGCAATACAAGTGGTAAAATTGGGAGTGAGAGAGAGAAAGAGAGGGACCAACGCGTTTCTGCCTATTTCTTTCCTCGCACTTTCCTAGTGAAGGCACTGCTCGTTTTCCCTCTTATCGCTCAGAAAACGAGCTCTGCATTCACGTGACATCCTACACCATACTTTCTGCGTTTTTGTCAACTCAGCGTTTCCCAAGGCAACCGGAGCATCCGAGTGGAACCAGAAGTGCGCGAGCTATACATAGTCTGGGCAGGGAGCTCAGTGGCTGCCGCAGCGAGGAGGCCGCAAGTCGTAATTGAATATCGCCACAACGCGCTTCATACGCGCTACCGTAACGGCAGTTTCCTTTCAAATTGAATGATAGAGGTGGGCCGGGGAGGTACGCGGCCGTGAGGGGGTTGCACTTCACTATACGCACGAAGGATTCTCCATCAGGCGAAGCATGTTGCTAGGTGAGCATCCTTCTTGTGGCAGCTCGCAGATTGCCGTCCATTGCGATACGCTACGCACTGGACCTTGGTCAACATTCCCTACTCAACGAAGCAAACCGACGCGCATACCATAACGTATACATGATTTTTCCAGCGTGTAAGTGCCTGTGTGGTTCACTAGTGGCAAGCATTAGGCTAACTAAAACACAGTCTCCGCCCTGACACGGACGGGGCGCAGCGCTGTTTCCAGATCACGGTAAGTTAACTAGTACGTTTATAAAATTGAGTCGTTGTAAAACTTCTTCTGTGGTTATATTAAGCAAATTACCGCGAACGTAGGAAGAACAAGGAAACGAAGGAAAGGACCAGACAATAATGACAAATAGGTGGCTCGTCTAAAACTGATTTGATTATCCGAAACAAATGTTCCTGCTTGACCGCACATAGTACATCCAGTCGCAACAAGGAACATTATGTCGGTGACTTTGGGGTTGGTTAACTATTTGTGACGACATGAACTAGCAAGGATGATCAGTGTGGTCTTGGTAGAAATTTGTTTTTGGGTAATAAATTCAGTTATTGAAGTCACTCACCTGTCTATACTGTACGGTTCACCATTTGGTTTGTTCGGTTTTATTTGCTTCACAGGCATCTACTTAGGATTTATAACAAAGTTGGTGTAATAGGAGGCGGGTCCAGTCGGTGCAGTCGTGTGCGCCGTAAACTAGGTGCGTTCCGCAATGATTTTATGTCTTCATTAGCAATCTCTCGCATTGTCATTATAGCACTGGTTCTTGAGAATGCGATTGAATCTTGTACGCCGTCTTCGTGTTGCAGATCGAGCACTGCGTTGGCATGTTCGTTGCCCAATTTGTCCAGTGACTTGGTAGCCACTGAAACGACATCGGCCTCCGTCCGGACTCTCTTGACTCGAGACAACGGTGCTTTGCGGTCTGTGGCTTGGTGTCGCTTTCACCAAATCCATTGCCTTCCGAATCGGCATGGAAGACAGTGCCGCGTGCAACCACTTCGGTAGCGAAGAAACGATAGACCACGTACTTTGTCGCTGCCCTTGCTCAGCGCGCACAGACTGCCGCTAGCTGCTGTTGGCCCGCCTTCACGACAGACCCCTGTCGGTACAGTAAGTGCTAGAATGCCGACCCGAACTCTGGTGGTACTGGAAATTATTTAAGGCATTACTGAACTTTTTGACTGGCAGTGGCCTATTGAATAGTCGTAGTACTGCCGCTCTGCACCGTCCGTTAGTTTTTTTGCGCGCCTGCTCTTCGCTCCACTTTCCTTTCAATCTTTCTTTCCCTTTCCCCCTCCCCTTAGTGTAGGGTAGCAAACCAGATGCTACAATTCTGCTCGACCTCCCTGCCATTCTCTCATTTTATCATATCTCTCTTTCTTGACGTAAGAACTTAAGTGGTATTAAATAATTATTGTGCTCCTATTGCAACCGGTCGTAGAAATAAAATGTATTAATGATAGAAACTCGCCCCACAATACCTAATTTCGTTATTTTCGTCATACGCCGAGCGGTAACGCACGTTCTACGTTGAGGTGGATACATGCAAAAGCACCGACTCGAGCAGCCGACTTTGGCTATGGATGAGGGATGGACAGAAATTTGCAGAAAAATGTAAAAAAAAAATCAGGAAAAACGCATTATGAGAAAAAAATTGAACTGATGGCACATAGATAATAAATTCTGCAATAAAGCGACCATGCACCATCCTATTATAAAGCTATGAAATCAAAAAGGTAACAACAAATTCTTGAAATGTAATAATAAACATTATGAACACGAATTATAAGAATATAATCTTCGAAATGGTAACAACAAAATAACGGACAAAGCATACCGACTGCCACCATTGAGTTTTTTTTTTGCTCTATCGACAGAAGGGAGAAGGATGGAAGAACTTATTGTTGTCCGGCAGATTAACGGCCCGGGCTCAGGTCTCCCATGTCGGGACGTCAAGGCCTTGCCTCTCCGCCGCTTCACGGGCCTGCTAGACTGCTCAGAGTTGGTCGGCGAGCTTGGAGCTGCGCAGAGCGCTTCCCACCTCGCGAGAGAGCATCGGGATTAATACGTTGGCTTAGCTCGCATTCCCAGAGCACATGCTTAAGCGTAGCTGTGTCTGTTCTGGCAGACCTTACAGATGCTGGTGTATAGATCTCGGGGTATATTCGGTGATATAGCAGTGGATTAGGATAAGTGTTAGTTTGCAGCTGTCTACAGGTAAACCGCTTGATCTCTGCATAGATTGTCACGAGGCGGAGGGTAGACATCGCGGGCCAAGTAGAAGGTCTTGGTCAGTCGTTGTATCCGTAAGTCGATCCCCGGTCCGCGAACTCTCGACAAGGCAGCTCCTCCCGCACGGGTTGTTGCGTTCGCGTGCGGCGGAGTGCACGCCTCGTGGAGTTGGGGAAGTGCGGGCAGACTTCGCCCATATGGTCGGGAAACCAGATCAAGGTAGCTGAGAAGGGAGAAGGCATTAAACGTTTACTTAAAAGCCACAACGAGATAGATGGAGGTATGGATGACTACAACAACTGAAGCAACACTGTTGGCTCAAGACATGTGCATGCTATAAGCGGTCCTCTTTATGTGTGTCCTCTCTTGGAGACGTACCGCATCGTATTTAAAACTGCGTATATCAGTTAACTATCCATCCTTGTCTGTTTTACTCCGTAGATGTACTTAACGTAACATTCACTATCATTTTCCAGGTGGCTTAAGGATGGAACTAGTACTTGTGTCTTCTCCATACTTCACATTTTTTATAGACTAACCCCAGCTAGATTACCCCCCTTAATCGACTCTAGAGACATGGGTGCCACTGGGCCTTTGTACACCCATGGAACCAGTCTAAACGAATATCCTGTTTTATCATACATACCTAACCGTTCAGTGCCCACTGCGATGAACAGCCACGCGAGACCCGTGTCGGGGTCCTCTCTTAAAGCCTTTGCAGCAGCGAAATGAGTGCATGAATCCAAAAGCGAAACACTCGCTGTTTTCTTGTCGGAAAAAAGGGCTAGCACACAAAGAACCTCGGCAGGGGCGTAGCCAAGGGAGGGGTTGGGGGGGTTAAACCCCCCCCCCCCCGAAATTTTCAGTTTTGCTTGCGTATATATACACGCACACATACAAACACACGCACGAACATATATAAAGTATGGTTGAACCCCCCCCCCGAAAAACATTTCTGGCTACGCCCCTGAACCTCGGTAGAACATAGCGTCCATGAGCCTAAATCTGTGTTCGTTTTCCTTCTTTCTCTCTTGTGACACGGGACCGTATGCCACGTCTTTTTACTCTGCTTTCTTATTTTCGGTCGACAAGCCGGCGACTACGCTCTACTTTCTCATTCAGCGGAACGTGCCCAACGGTGGGTTTTTTGACGCGTGAAGAGACCTCCGTGCATCGTCACGCCACAGACGGAGCGAGAGACGAAGAACAACTGAAAGAAAGAAAGGTAAAACGCGGGTTTTTCAGCGCATGGAGAGAACCCCCGTTTTCAAAAAGGACGCGGCGCGCGCTCATTAATACGTGTTCCTTCCGTGGTTACAAGTGCGCTGTATTCAATGGACACTCCGGAGCTACGCAAACTGTGGTGTCTACCGGATGAGAAGAAAGAAACGAACTAGGAAAAAGATACAACGCCGGGCCACTTTCGCAACAACGGCTGTGCATGCGAAGGGACACGGTGCTTGTAAAGGGCGTCGTTACATGGGCGCCAGATGCAATCGCACGTGGACGGGATCGCGTCCCGTGGGCTGGTATACGGAACAGCAAGCGAGACAGTGCGAGCGGAGATTGAAGAAGAGGGTGGGTGCGCGGGGAACATGAATAATTAAGGCGCTCGTGTTTGGCCCACTGCAATTACGGCCGCACGGTAGGAAGCGCTCGGGAACTCCAGTACCTAACGCATGCGCGCTGGTTTTGACGCGGCTCTGCGAAGGAGGAGGGTGTGTGTGTATGGCGCTGGTTCATAGAGTTGTTCGTAGCCAGATTTCCGGAATGCGAGTGCCAGCACGGAGAAATCGGGGTCGTCTGTTTCATGTAACTATAATTAACGAGCGACATGATGAATGAAGTGCTCAGGCATTCCAGCGGGGACGTAAGAAGTCATATATGTGATACAAGTCATCTCGTTTGCACAAGGATTCGTTGTAGAGACGTCGGTTTCTATAAGCCTTAGTAGGGCGCCCAGGTGGCCTTGGCCATTCTGCCGAGGTAGTCCGTGAGGGATCACTGGTTGGCGAGGAGGAAAAAAATGTCGCTATGAGCTAATCATCATTGAAGCAAATTATAATGAACGTTCCTACGTAGGCGCGAATGCGTCTACTGCATACTTGTATGTTTCTTAGAAAACATTCGTGATACACTTTTGAATTTATTTATTTATTTATTTATTTATTTATTTATTTATTTATTTATTTATTTATTTATTTATTTATTTATTTATCTATTCTCAGTGTAAAGTGGTTTTCTATGACTTTGACGCTTGCTAAAATGGGGCTTTATTCACTCCTGCATGTATCACGCATATCTAAGCGTTATTTGATTATCCACATGTTTCTGTCCTCGTGCGAATTCAAAGAAGAGACAACGGCGACTTTATGATTGAACTCTTCTGTTGAGCACAAGAATGAAATATCGGCCGTCATACTTCGGTGCCCTAATCTCCAGCACTATTGAATGTTTTCGGAGAAACTTCCTATTAGTTTTACATAGCACTACTGTGTTGCATGCTTCAAGAATACACATTAATGGGCGGTCACGCGTTAGAAAAAAAAAAGAAAAAGAAAAGCTGGGCGTGTAATAAAAAACAAGCCAAAAAGTTGGGTGAAGAATATTTATTGTCACTTTTTTCCTATGCGAAGCATAGGCAAATCTGAGAGTACCCGAAGAAAGTTTAGGCTTGCCTGTTATGTGCTTAGGAATTTTACTCATATCACGACCGGATAGAAGCACTACTCTCTTCATGCACAGTCCGCGGCGTCCATATCAGTGATATAAAAATACAGGCGATGGCAGCGGGTGCAAGAACAGAAAAGTTTTTTTTTTCTCTTTACGCTGAAGGAAATAAGCACCATTTTATTCTGTTGAACCACCGTAAGTGGAGACCTCGGCGCGATTTTTAATTACACGACGCCGTAACATCCGAAGAGGAAAAGACACATGACCCAACTTCTTCTTTGCATACACGCATGGAGCAATAAACTGTGCTAACGTGGAATTCCAAGCCGCCGCTGAAGTTTACGTTAAGGGATTTTTTGTGCGCCGCTGCGGAAAACGAGGTCGCCACGTTTCTTTATTGTTCCTTGCGCAGGACGAAATCTGCTGCCTTTCTTTACACAGTTGAATGAAATGAATGTCACGTTGTCGTTCGTTTTACTGCGCCAGCATGTTGCTAGACGCAGCGCGGATTGCTTCCGTTTAATTAAGCGCAGGTGCAACGCCCCACTCAGCATCCTGGTCGCGCAGCGAGATTGTCCATAACCACGAATAAAAAGTTATTTGTCTTTCAGAACAAAAAAAAAAACAAAGAAGAATTAAGGGTTGTTGTACTCACATTCTTCATAGTAAAAAAAATCACAGCATATCCACGGAGTGAATGATGATGAGTGGGCGAAGCTGCGGAGGTTCATCGGTAAACCGTGAATCTTCCGTGAATTCTGCCCAGTACATCATCACCGACGTGAGATCGGGCGTGTTTATACTAAAGGTTCGATGAGACTTATGACGACTTGCAGCTCACTTCAATTTTACGTGTACGCTGCGAATTTTCATTGTTTAATCACGCACAGGAGAAATCGCACACACGCACTACCTTGCAGGTCAAAATCCAATGCCTATATATGGGGTGGTCAGTGAACGGTTGTGCAGCGCGAGCGGTCGGTTTTTTCAATGAAGACGCTGCCTCGCGACGCTGCCTGCGTCGGCGCCGCTGCGCCGCGAGGCAAGATAGGGGGGGGGGGGGGGGGGGGACTGTAGGAGAGCAGAAGGCGATACATATCACGTACTGTCGCAGCGCATTGTCTTTAGGCAGCCTTCATGTGTGCACGCCCCCTGCGTTTTTAAGACTGGTTATGGGAGAGGGGAAGGGGGAGGGGAGAGAGGAAGTGGAGAGGGGTAGAGGACATGGGGAATGGTGAGGGGGAGTGGAGAGGAGGTGTGTGGAGAGGGTATGCGCATGCGCAGTAAGGGTGGTCACGCCGCACACCACGACCACCGGACAGATACTGCCGTTTACTGCCGGCTGCCGGGAGATACGCCGGACAACGGAGACGTGACAAGGTTAGACTAAGAGGAGCTACGCCCCTAAAACAAAAGTATTCATGTGGATCTTTGGTCATTGGCGTCTAGTGTGACGCGCAGAATGGAGTCATTCCTGCGATTACTAGTAAGGTGCGCCGTTTGCACGCCGTTTATTGATCAAAATTTGATTAGAGAAACACACTATCAAAAGTTGATTGACGACTTAATCATGGGATAGAGACAGACTTATTTCAACGTTGCATTGACGTCATGCCTGTGACTTTCTCGTACGCATTTTCATTTGCTCCATCGCCAGTTTCTGTGGCGTGAGTTTCAAATGCGTACTTCCGGTATGAAGAGAATTCCTGGCTTCATCTTGCGGTGCATATTTCCACCCTTAAGCGCCTATTCTTTAGAGACAGTGGTTATGTTGTACTCGCTCCGGTCTGTACCTAACCTACCAAAGGTGTACACTTCACTTCCGGACTACTTCAAGTTTCACTTTACTAAGTTCCGGTCTGTGCTGAGGAAGGCCTCAACTCAAGACACTTTGATCCACTCTGTGCCTAACATACTGCAAGCTAGAGCTTAGCTGAGAAAGGCCTCAACATTGAGTTTCGTAAGACATTACGCATTGTCGATATCGTGGATATCATCATACGCGAATTGACGCGTACAATAATACTGCAGTGAAGCAAGAAAAGCACACTGTATAGGTCATGCGCCTAGTCAGGCACATGTTTTGCAGTTTCACTGTGGCCTTGCAAAGGGCGAATTTCAACATGCAGATAAAACACAGGCTCTACCTAAAGAGACACTTCCCGATAATTCATGCTCTTGAGCCACTTAACGCTTACATTTTGAAACATGATTTCCACAGTCCTCCGAATATGTCGCCTGCCTCTACAATAAAAAAAAATCACAGCATATCCACGGAGTGAATGATGACGAGTGGGCGAAGCTGCGGAGGTTCATCGGTAAACCGTGAATCTTCCGTGAATTCTGCTCAGTACATCATCACCGACGTGAGACCGGGCGCGTTTATACTAAAGGTTCGATGAGAGTTATGACGACTTGCAGCTCACTTTAATTTTATATGTACGCTGTGAATTTTCATTGTTTAGAAAACCATTGCTTTAGAAAACATCTCGCGTCTTTCGTTAAGCAGCTGGCGTCTTTTCGTTTTGCTTTAGAAACATCTGGCGTCTTTTCGTTTTGCTTTTAGAAAACATCTGGCGTCTTTCATTGGTTTATTTCATCAATCAACGGCGTTTTGAACAAAATTTTTTATTGTTTAGTCACGCACAGGAGAAATCTCACCAGGCACTACCTTGGAGGTAAACAATGGCTGCTAATGGGAATGAGAGACAGAAGAAGTCGGCTTTTAGCTAACACTTACACTTCTACTTCTACTAACGTTTCCTACTGGAACATGTCAATGGCTGCTAATGGGGAATGAGAGACAGAAGAATTCGGCTTTTAGTTAACGCGCACGCTGCGAATTTTTTATTGTTCAACAACGCACATGAGAAATCTCCCACCGGCACCACCTTGGAGGTCAAGATCTGGTACTAGCGTTACGACTGGTTACGCACTACGAAGGACGAACGGGTGCCGCTTTAAGGAGCTTCGCCCCTAAAAAACTAGAAGTTGTTCCGTGTACGAATACAAGCGATGAGCGAACCTCCTTAAAAATGGGACGCAAACGACTATGCGCCTGATCTCGCTGCTAGCTTTCATGAAGGCGGTAGGGTGGGGAGAGCGACTGCTGCGCTCGGTGGCGGGAACGACTGACCGAGTGAGTGTGCGGCGCGCGCAGCGCAGGGAGAGGGAGACAGGTGGGGGAAAAGTGCGAGTGGTGATGCAGCGGGGAGCTTCGACAGCGGCGACGGAACGCCGCGCGCGGCGTTCGGCACGCGCAGCGTTTCGTTGTCTTTTAGCGCCAACGCCGGCTGGGTAGAGCGTCTGCAACTACTTTTGACAAAGCGCCCTTAGTGCGCTAGAATGTTTGTTGTCATTTCACAATCCACGATAAATGGGGTGAAAGTGAAGACGACCATTATAACCAGTTGTGCACAGCGCTTATTTCTTTCAATCTCAAATTTCTGGTGCGCTAGAGCCAAACCACCCAAGGCCTAAACGTTTCCTCTTAAATCACCGGCCTCTGCAACCTAAATCGATGCGAGCAGGGAGCTTCGACGCGGCAGCGGGGTGCAGGCCTAAGGAGCTTCACACGCGCTGTCTTTCTGCACGCCCAGTTTTGGTAGTGACGAAATCGAAGTTATAACAATGCCGTTCAATTAAAATTGCGAAGCAAGTGATAGCACCTAACATTAAGCATGAACAACCACATCGGCTCCCCGCTGCCGGAATTCAAGATACCGACAGCGCAGTCAAGGTTAACTGATAGCGGCCATCGGGGGATATTTCGTTTGCCAATTTGCAATCCTAATAAGCTCATTTTTAACACGAAAGTGTTTTATGCCGGGGTCCACCACGGCTCCACTGACGCATTTCCGTCACGGATATGACGTTGTAAAATATGAAGACTAACATATGGCAAAGAAAAATACTAGAAAAAAAAACTTCCGTCACCTGGAATCGAACTTACCACCTCTCGATTCCCAGCGCGCAGCGCGAAACGACTCCGCCACAAACGGCACGTTCTTTTTCATTCTAACGGCGTGCTATTTATATACACCATTTGCCAGTGGTGGTACTCAGAGATCAGGGTACATCAGGGTGTTTTCGTTATCACTAGCGAGATGGCGCGAAAGGCTCGAAGAGCGCGCTTTAAATGTCGTCGTCCCCTGCGTTGAGTAGAGCGTGTGCCTCTACAGGGCGTGGTCGCTCCTGCGCGCGCGCTTATATTGTACGTCTTGCGCTCTCACCGCAAGTTTGCGTTCAAGTTACAGGGAGCACGAATGTCATTTCGCTCACTGCAGCGGCCGCTTTTGCGAAAGGAACGCGCTGCTCACAAACAAAGTAGTTACAACTGTGACAGTTCGCGCTCATCCTGTGTATACTTGTGCGATCGTTTCGTGCGTCCTCATTTGTATTTTACCAGCGCTCTTTAACTGTCGAGCTGTGACAGTTGTGAGTTCGCGCTCATCCTGTGTATGTTCGTTCGGTGCGTCCTTTCTGCTGGAGCAACGCGTTGGAAGTTACGAGCTGATTGCCGTTCTTCGTGCGACATTACAACTTGTTGCTACAGCATTCATTCCCTCGCCCTCGGGGCGAAACAATGCACAACAAACGCTCAACTATGTCTGCGAAGACACGTTTCACTTTCGTGTTATACCGATTCCTGTGACAGAGGGATCAGCCATGCTTCTTTTAAATGAGATTCTAAAGAACATTCTACAAGAAAGGAAGAATATGTTTCGACATTATTTCTACCAATTCTGTCATGCTTTGTTTAGTTATTGTTTTAAATTACTGCAAGGCAACAACGGTGTCATCGTATGTAAAGATATCGCTTGATTCGCTGTTGCAGGCGCTCTGAGACGGCATGATGCACTCCTCAGGGAAGTACATCATACCATCTAAGTCTAAAATTTTGCTCTCGCTATCAACTGTTCGCCTTCCAAGCAAAACTGCAATATCTTAGCGTTTTTATGACAGTCATCCGTAAAAAGACATTCCTAAAGAAGAGATATTATGAAAATGGGTTCGTAATTTACGAACCCATCTTCATAATATCTCTTCTTTTATAGCACTATTAGCACGTTAACAGCTAAATATAGAAACAATGTTTAAAATATTCTAATCACTGTCCTCGTATTAAACAAATGCTATGAAAATAATTTTGTTGCGATAGCAATTATATGGACAGTCTCGGTTTGTTTTTGTCCGTCCCCGTCGCCGCCGGCATGCGTCGTATATATATAAATATATATATATATATATATATATATATATATATATATATATATATATATATATATATATATATATATATATATATATATATAAAGCCCCGAAAAAAAATGATTCAGAAACATGCTTCCGAAGCGCGGAATCAAACCAGGGACCTCCCGCTCCGCAGCGCGTGGCGCTAAGCACTACGCTACGAAACGCAGATCCTCCAGGTAGCTGACGGCGAGCGTTATATACACACCCTTTACCTCTGGACGGATTCAGAGACGGCAGGCGCTTATAAGCGTTTCTTCATTACCAGCGAGATGGCGCGAGGAGCGCAATGGGCGCGGGGGGTTGTATGTCGTGTGCTTTCCCCGCGATGTCCGCGATGAAGTCACAAAGCGTACGAAGCTCACTTCGCTCGCTGCAGCGGCCGTGTTTGCGAAAGGAGCGCGCTGTTCAAATAAAAATATGTAACAACTGCGACATTTAGTTCGCGCTCGTCCTGTGTGTACCTGTTCGTTCGTTTCGTGCGTCCTTCTTTATGTTTCAGCAGTGTTCTTCAAGTATCGAGCTGTGACGCATGATAGGTTCGCGCTTGTCCTGTGTGCGTTCTTTTCGTGCGTCCATTGGCCTCGAAAGACGCGATGGCAATTTGGAGCTGCTTTCCGTTCTTTGTGTTACATTCCAAGTTCGTTGCTATTGTATTCATTGGTTCGCCGCTGCGGCGAAACTGTGACTTTTCTTTTCAGAAGTGCTACTGAGAAAAACCATGAATAAAACACTGTCTACTTAGTTTCGTGCTTGATTATATGCATGATATTACAGTTTTAATTTATGTCATTAGTCAATATTTTTCTGTATTCTTTTGTTACATATTTCTTCTAATGGCTTGCGCTTGCTATTTCCTTGGTAATAGGGCAACTGTCTAAAACTGAAATGGCTGAGCTTGCAGAGTTCATTAGCATCACAGACTGATAAAGCAGCCTATTTCGCTGCTATAGTCCCAGAATTCAGCACAATTGTGCCTGACCAAAGTTAAGACGAGCTATTCAATGCAAAACGCAGTTTTTTTTGTAAACCTTAACTATCATAGCTTTACTGGCCAGATTGAATCCTTCTCGGCTGAAGCGAATCAATTTTGCCGAGCATTCCCGCTGACGCTAAAGAAAAGGATTGTTGTAAAAGGAGCTACGTAAAAAGTACCGCATGTACTTATTATTATCCTACAAGGTACGCTTCTCAAAGCTTTGCATAAGAACTGGTCTGACATTCAATGTACTTCACCCGACAACCTCTGCGAATAATCTCACCATTACCTAAAGTCCTTAATTCATGATCGTGTTAAGTAATATATTAAAACTGTGCAGAAGCCAAACATGTAGAAAACAATTTGGAGAACTAATATCACGACGATTTTTCGTGTGCTCGTCTGACGCTAGAATAACGCGCTACGAGAAAAACTTTCCTAGCTGTCTCTAATTTTATCGTACCTATATCTCATAAACGTACGTTTCCGAAATAAAATTTCTACAGTTAAATGAAGTACAAAAATACAGTCTTAGTAGTACTCTCGGGTTTCTCGGGTTAATCATGATTACAGTGAGGTCAACAAGTAACCAAATTATTACCGCAAAACATGCGCCCCTGACTCTGACGCTGTCCACATATGTACATGTTTTACGCATCAAGGTTGCATAAGGCTACCTGCTGCCATGCCGCCCATTTCCTATTCGGCTAATCCGTAGCCATATTCACCATAGCGTAGCTGCAATTTACGACCAATATGGGGTCATGAGTGAGAAGCCGGAATTACCGCAATGGTGCTCTAAAATATTTAGTCTTTAGACTTGCCAAATAGATGCGAGTACCTACTAAACAGCAAGGAAAAAAAAGAGAATTCTATTACGATATGAATTCGCAGTTTTTCTCACTGAAAACAAAAAAAAGAACACGTGAAAAGTACTGACCTTACCAAAGCGAGCAAGCTTACTTCACGAAGTAGACGGAACGCCTGCTTTACTTGCTCGCGCTCTGCACATTCATTGTTCGTTAATAAATAAAGAAGCAGGTGACCAATGTACATCTACGCTTTTTCCGCTTACCGCTTTTTGTGTTCTTTCTGTTCAGAGTCTTTCATCTTCCTAATACAACGCGGCTCATTGCGTTGTAATGACTCAAGATTTTTCCCCCTAAAGTCATTAGGAGCCTATTTTGCCAAATCGGCTTCCTGCATCTAATGTTGACTGAATGCGATATCGGTGCCGTGATAAGATGGGCTCTTCCCGATATTTTGCAGCCGGCCCAATTGCGACCCCGGTACAAATCCGGTACGGGCTCTCAGTTAGATTCTGCAGACCTCATGTTTCGCTCTGTCATATGCATAGCGTACGCAAATGCGGAAAAACGCACACAAAACAGAGCAACGCCCTTTGCGAGAGAAGCGCGCACATTCATTGGGGTTCATTTGTTGCGTGGGTCCACGCAGGATTGCTTTGAACGCGAATAGCCCTTCAATTTTCCGTAATAACTTCTCACCACTACAGGAAATGCAAGATAAGGACAGAATATTTAGGTCAGTAACTGTTCGGATATTTTTTTCTTTATGTAAAGGGATCAGGTCCTATTACTGTATGTCCTTATGCATTTATTGTTTTTCCTTCTCCATCACGCATACATTGTTCTATAGTTTACCATTCAACATATAGGATATAGGTGTTGTCGTCTACATAGTTACCGTACAAATTCGGGCCAGATTTTTCAACGTATTTTTTTTTCTCATTCAGAAAGTAGCCCTGTAGTCATAGCAGGGTCCACAACACAACCAAAAATGAGCGTGAGAAACAAACGAAAAATATTGTTTCGTGCGTACACTCAAGCAAAATTGAATCCTTCAGAGCATCTGCCGCCATCCCGCACATGTTTCAACGTGGTGTTAGTTAAGAAACGCCTTCGAAAAAAAAATATATAGAAAAACGTTAACGTTGAATTTCACAGACAAATAACACAGTTTATTGTGTTACATTCACACTGTTCGTTGCGCGCAGCTGTATATGGCTCCGCGATACCAACATTCGTCGGTCCTGGGTACGCAAAAGCTCCTCGAGCGTAGGTGCCACTGAAATTGGGCAAGTCACATTACTCCCCATTGGTTTAATAAAAATGAAGAAGCGAACACGCTGGCGGCAAATACCAACTAAGACTTCTGGACAGACGCAACCGATTATTGAGCGAGAGAGAGGGAAAATGAATACAAGAAAGGCAGGGAGGTTCATTAGACTACGCCCAGTTTGTTACCCTACACAGGGGAGGGTAATATGAGGTAAGAGAGAGAAAGAAACAAACACCTGAGAAATACTTTAATGAACGGTCGTGATGAACCCAGTGATAAACACCGGGGACGGTGTTTACCACTGGGTTAACTATCACTAATTCGGTTCTGTGGTTAACCAACTGTACGGAAGGATTGGGCGGCGATATCATTAAGTGTATTTAAAGAGACGTTGGTGTTAATGCGGGGCACCGGCTACTGCTCTTCTCTTGCACTGGTAGTCATCACGGAAAAGTAGTGGACGATATCAAAATTATACATGTAGGCACAATTACGAACACTCACGCACTTACACCCAGTACTTCAGTACAAATAAATGTTCATTCTACAGAAAAGCTCACAAAACCTAAATATTCATACAATCCTTCACCCGTTTTTGTGTTTAGTGGTGGTCCGTTCTTCGATTTCTGATGGCGAGACTTGTGCCGAGGATGCAAAGACGCCGACTTATAAGACAATCGAATCTGTAGGGGAACTTCTCGCCGAATATCAAGCTTTAGAGACGCGTGCGCAGTCATGCGTCAGCTTTCATGATATCTGAAACTTTAGCTTGCTGCGGTGCAGTGTTCGGGACGTGGTGTGTTTCTCTCCTCCCTCCATCTCTGATTGCGATAGCTGTGGCAAGCGGATGCAACAGGCGAGGTGAATGGCAGTCGCATTTTACGATGGTGTACGCGCCGCTGGACTCAACACGCATATGATAATTAGCAATATTTGTTTTGAAGATTCATGCGAGTTTTTGCTAAAGCATACATATAAATATAACTTACACATCAGATGCATTGAACTCGGTATACATTGGACGCAAATCCGCAGCAGCACTATGCACGATATCTACAGATATGCTAATTAGCGACTAGGTTTTCTGTAGATCTGGGCATAGAAACAAGTGCATATCAATTATTTACATATTTCCGCTAGCATCATTGACTTCCCGAAAGGCAGAACAGGGGTATGTTAAGTACATTCGATCTCAGCTTTCTTTGTGCAATTCATGCAATAAGAAAACAAAAAAAACGGCGATTTGCGTTTCATCAAGCACGCATGTGACTTCTTCTGCTCTGACTAACTGAGAGTTATTTTAAAAAAAAAGGGTTAAACATCCGGTATTCTAATGCAAGAAATTAAAGGTTGCGCAAATATGAAAAGAAGTTGTGCTACTCCTTCAACTGCGACTGTCATCCTCGTCGCCCTGCTAGAGTCGTATGCCGCAGCAGCCACAAACAGAGATGCTTGGGGGGAAGGGGGGTGAGAGGGTGTGTTTCGAGTGCTACACAAGCGCCATCTAAAGCTCCAGATGTCAAACGACTCACGCATGACTGCACGTGCGTCTCGAAAACCTAGTTGATTGTCGGTGAGAGACGCGCCGCGTGAATCCATTGTCTCGCAGCTCGGCGTCTTTGTATCCACGGCCAATGTCCAGCCACCAAAGATTCACGACTGACTGCCAACTACGCAAAAGCGCGAAATAGCCAAGATTGCTGTTCGCTTTGCAGAAATGCACAACTATGAAAGCAAGAAAGTTATTGCACAACAGGGAATTCACTTGACGTCTTGCCATTTCGCTATTCGAACAATCCACCTTGTGGTTGCTATCGATTGGTACAACTGGCCTTCGCGTGCTAAATGGATAGAGGTTTGAAACACGCATCGAGTTGAAGTTTTGTTTTTAATAAAGGTCATAAGTGAGCCACCAAATGCGTAACTGTACGCTCGTTAAATGTTGTGTAAGCTAATATGTCTTCAGCAACAGGTGATCAGGGGGATATTGTGGACGGTTCGTTGCCATTCATTAGTGCTTTTTGAAGTGGCGTTCGATGTTAGCCTTGCTGGTGCATTGGTCGATAGGACATGTTACGCCACGAGTAGCTGCTGTATAGCTACAGTAATGTTTGCCGATAGCCTCCAAGAACCGGCGATGCAAGAGGAAGGCGCATACGCAAAACTAAAGAAAAAATGCAACAAATGTCTTACCCGCTGAGACTTCTGTTATCACGCTCTCGGGAGATCACAAGAACGCGCTTGTTCTCTGCTTCTGACACTAGAGCGGGCGCGTAATTTCTTCACGCGAAAATGGCGAGGCCGCCGGGAGTTAGCGACACGGCCATTGATCAAAGTCGCTGTCTTCGCCTCGCGGGCTCTGGGCATACAGTGGCGATTTCACTCGACTATGACTACGACCCCTTCCGTCATGTACGCGAACGGCGAACAAGGCCTACTCCCATTCCTTTGCTGTAGGTGCATTCTGCGAGTCTATCAGTCATGCAGCTCTGGCTCTTTCCGCGACACTCGGATACGAAGGCTGCGCGAAGTCCCTGACTGGGACAGCCGAGTTCACTTTTCCACGCTCGCTGACTTCCACAAATTTACTGCGTGCTCGGAAACAGCGCAGAGAGTTCACCATTTCCCTTTTCAGCGCTTCTCAGATATATGTTCTCCATAAAGTCGAGCAAGTTGGTACTCCCTTTGTATATTTGATTTTACGGTAGTGAATGAATTTTAAGAGAGTAAATGATAAAGTTAACGCGATAAGTTTTTTGCCAACATGCGCAGAAAACCTCTTTCTTTATCTTATATTTGGTAAACAACGCGAAAATGAAAAAGAAACGAAGAAAAGCAGGCGAGATTACTACTAAGAATAATGCGCTTGACAGGTGTCGCGAAACTTGTAGGGGAAAAAAAGATATGCTAACTTCATGAACCACTTCACAGTATTTTGCATATTTGCATATAAGTGAAATAAGGGAAATTCGCGATGGAACTTGCTGTCAGAGAACGTTTTGAAAATGTAATAAGAACCGTACCTCTTCGAGCTGATTTCATATTCTCAGTCGATGTTTATCTACGTCTCCACGAAGTTTGAACCTTGACATCTCAGGAAATTACGCTCCTAGCTGCCAGTTAGATGAACCCGCAGTTGCTATCCATGATAAATCAGACTGAAAAGTCGATTCCGCAGCATCCACCCGTGTAACGCTGGAACTGGGCATGCTTTACTGATGTCGCAATTTCAGTCTTCGATGCTGTCTTACCTGTTATTACGAAAGTGTGTACAGATTTCTGCAACAAGTTGATGTAACGTCATTTCGTAGGGCTTTAGTGTAGTGTAGCGCCGAAAATAATGTAGATACGAAGAATCCCAACGTGGGAGTAGCCCGCATTTGTCTGATATTTCAGATCGACCCCTTTGAATTCGATAAAGTTTACCATACCATACCAACAGTGGAGCGTGATATTGCATAAAAGGTGAGTTTAAGAGTTATGAATAATGAAACGTGGTAATGTTCTCGTTTCAGAACACTGAGTGCATGTTAATTAGGCCTTTCTCGACAAGCAGTGGGTGAGAAAATGGGCCGAACCTAATGCTACCGAATGAGGCGCTGCGCTTAAGCCACGTAACCTGAAAAATAAAACGACGCTACACTTGTCCTATTGCTAAGGCACTGCAAAATGCTAAGCAACATTGAGCTTCGCCTGTTCCAGCTTTATGAGAATAGTCTCGTCTCCATCTAACTCCTTGATGTGCTCCAGATGAGCGCAGACGTAGCCGGATTCGTTTTCGAAAAGGTATGCCATGATACTTAGAACAACAGGAAGTTGAAGTAGTTGGTACCTGATTCGTGATAAAAGAAGGTAACTTGCAGACACGGACACAAGAGAGGAAATCAAGGCAACACAAACGACGATTGTTGTGTCTTGTACTCTCTTCTTGTTTCCGTCTCTGCACGCCTACCTCATTTTATCATGAAGCATCTGATACACTAGCACAGTCGAACCCCTCAATAACAAAATCGCCGGGGAAGCGAACTTTGTTCGTTATCGTGAGAATTTCGTTGTCGTGAAAACAGAAAAATTACGCGCACGAATTACTTCGCACAACCCAATTTATTTTAATAAATCTTCTGTCTTGTTCTGTTTCACCTTCTTTGAAGGAGCTTGACGGCAGCCTCACAGTTTATTAAGCTTTGCATAGCTTCGTCATCATCGTGGCCGCCGAGGAAAGAGCGAATGATTCGAAAAGCATCAAGAACGTTCCGCGAACTTAGTTGCCTTTCTTGCGTTTTGTTGCTTTCCTGACTCTCGTCGTCACTCTCATAATCTTTGTGGATGCATTTGATAATAGCGTCGTCGCTGAAGTCTTCGTACGTGATCTGATCGGCGTCACCATACAAAAAGTCAGCAGCTCAACGGCGTCTTGTTTAACTTGTGGCTATCACCATCATCCTCATCAGTCTGATTGTTATCATAATTGTCCGACAGAATGTTAACTGCAATGGTCGCAGCGATGTTTATTGGGGGAAACGTATGTGCCCGACCTGTTGAATGAGCGGTGCTGCAATATGAAACTTTCGTTATCGTTGAATTGCTTTTTAAAATCTCTTCGCTGTCGAGAGGGGCAAATGCATTGAACTCTATGGACGTTCGCCGGGGACGACAGATTTCTTTTTGTCGGGAGAATTTTGTCCTTGGGGGCCTTCGTTACTGAGGGGTTCAACTGTGTAGCAATTCACCTTTTCCATCATTCCACTCACATATTACTGAATGAAGATCGCATTCAGCAACCTTGGTCTCGTTTGTAAGCATGAAAATGATATTTCTGATGCTATACCTCAGTAAAGAATGTAGGCAATTTGACATTGCTGTATTTGGTTCTTTTATCTTATGAAAGCTTCATTTATATCATAACCATATTTTATTAATTGTTTCCTACGTCTAGAGATTTGGTATCCTTATAATGTAGGGTAATTATTCTACAATTTAATGAGGGGGCTGACTTAAGTCAGCATCATTCTGTTTAATGGCTCCCATGCATTAGGTATGTTTAAAAAATAAAGGCTATAAAAACGTAGCCATAAGTGGACCAACTTTGTAATAATGTCTTATGTTTCCTCAGTGGCTGTCAAAATAATAATGTCTCTTTGTCTTAGCCAACGCACACTGCCGTAGAGCCTAGTCTCGAGCTAAAGTCAAAACACTGTATCTGAAAAGTGCTTTAATTAAAGGAGCAATCGGTCGATGCAGGCTGGTTTTGAAGGCAGCTGCTACATATTTCTTGTGTGCTTGAAAAAGATTCCACGCGCCCTACTTAATAATGACCACCCTTATCTCAAATTAACACATGCTGCCCCGAACACTGTAGACGGTTGAACTCCATAAAACGAAAGCTGTATAAATAAATGTTATAAGAAGTAACGTTCCTCAACACTCAACATAAGTGAGCGTAGGGAACATGGCGGCAAAAGAAACGCTTGTGATGTAGGGTCGAGGGAGAGAAAGACAAGCTCTAGAAGTGAAGCTACAAAGTGGTCGAGGCGTCGTTCTCTAAACAATGTTTCCGCCGTTAATTGAACATTGCTAGTTAAGCAGACTCCGCCCTTCTGCCTTTCTCTTAAATCTATGTTCTTTGGAACAAAGTTGCATGTGTACTAAAGGGAGCGCCACCAGGAGCTGAATCAATCTTACGCGACTTACTAAAAAAGATAAGAAAGAAGAACGATGCGCAAGTACACGAGGTGAGAGATAAGAGAAGAGGATTAATGCACGAAATTAAAACATTGTCAGTTACATGCCTCGAGGCGATAGAAAAAAAAACGAGGATGACGGTGCGCGTTAACGAGATATTGGTACGAACGATCTGGGTTAGAGCGGGCACCTTCGCAGGAGAGATGCGCTGATCTCACGCCGCTCGCCAGGGCGAGGACCCGAAGGGAAGGTGCGGGAGATTAATATTGTGCTGCGCATAGGGCGGGCTCAAAAGGGAAGGACGGCTCAATGATGGAAAATAAGCGTTGAGAGAGATATATATACAAAAAAAAGGAAAGAGTGGTTACTGCGGCAAAGCCGTACCCCCTTCTGACGAGCTGCGATCACGACAGCCAGCTAGAAACGACGTGAGGGCCAGACAGAGCCAAATATAATGAAGAAAAAAATGCAATGTACAGAAACGGAGGAGAGAACGCGTCTTGAGAAAGGGTGGAGTCGATACTGAAATGGGGAGAGGCTTACCGCGCACCCGCAGGCAGGCTGTTATAGAAAGGGGGCAAAAAAGGAAGCGGTTGTTTTGACGAGGAAGTTAGAAGGACTTTTCGAGGAGGAAAAGAGATTTCGCCGAGCCCAGTGGGAAGATATTGCGATACGTTAAGGAATGCATAGAGAAGAACAAAATATAGTTAGGGCCCCAGAGGCTACGCGCCGACCACCCCCGACGAACATCGATCAAACACCGCCGCTGCCTCGCTCTGCACCTCGCCAGCGCCTGATAAGAACAGGCCCGGAAATCACGTAGAGAGAGAGCGCACTATGCGCAAGACGCCCGTAGTCTGAGCGCAAAGAGCAAACACGGAAGTAAGCGTCCCGAGGAAGTTGCTTTGTGCAGCACGTAGCGTAACGCTACGAGTGCTGATTTCTTTCTTTTTTTATCTTTTTTTTTGAGACGCGTGACCACGCGGTACGTGTGCGCTGTTTTCGGAGTTATGTGCGGATATTTGTACGTCACTGTCTAGGCCATACGCGTTACGTCTGATTTTTCTTTTTTTTTTCGAACTAATCTCGATGTGTCGGAAGTGGCCAGCTTATCGCTGCGAATGTGAGCAAGTTGTTAAAGACGACAACTCGTAACTTTGAACCCAGAAGGGAAATGCGATCCTGGCATAGCAATTAATCATTTTTCGCATTTTTATCTCGCTCCCCTTGCACTGTCAGCCTTGTGCGCTTCTCCGTAGTTCCCACGATGCGTTATCTGTGTTTTCCTTTATTGTTTGTTTGATGTTGCTGACGAGGATGTAGAATGCGTTGCATGCCTTTCTGCCTCTTGCTGTCTTTTTCCGTGTAACCCGCTGTAAACGGTTCATCAGTGCTAGCTGTGTTTGACAAGCGCCCATGAGTTACCACCCTAATGCAAAAATATTGCCCCGAAACGCCGCCGAAAAGCAGATAGTCCGATGCTCGTCGTTATCAGCCAAATCCAAAGCAGGTTGCAACGATCGATTTGCTTGCCGCTAATGCGCTCTCCTTCTTTTTTATGCTGGCACAGCGTGTTATAACCAAAGTAAATGCAAAATAAAGTCATTTACTGCTCAACGTTCCGCTTGCCTGCGCCACCTTCCGACAGAAAAAGAGGGAAGTAATGGCGTTACTCTCGATAGTTTTTCGTGAAGCAAATAACAACAAGGCCTGCCTCGCTGTCTGGAGCATGCCATGTCCGCAGGGTCCTTTCATTTGGGTGGAAGCTCGCACATTGCACGCGCCTAATGAAGGTGAGTTCACCGATAAATAGGAAAAAAATAATGATTAAATCGCCGACAGCAGACGTGTCAACGAACATAAATTGCCCGGTCTTGCGTCGCTTGTTTTAGAGGCTGCAAGTAGCTTCGTTTTCTACGAATCGCAAGTGTCACCGGTCATCTCTGCTGTTGTCGAACCTTTTTCACGCGAAAATTAACCCGGCGCTTAGAACTTACAGGCTGCAGTTTCACGCCAAACGTAGCGGCTATAGATTTCGTGTGAAAGTTGAAGGACATCACTGTGTATTCGTGAGACAACCGAGAAAATCATTTACTTTCAAAGTAGATTACAACGGCATTGTAGTCTCTTATTCGCTTAGTGCCATATATTCATCAAGCCAATTTCCTCCTGCCTTGATCGGGCTTTTTTCCCTGGTAAAAACAAACGGATTTGTAACAATTATCTCGCAGTAACCAAAATATCCAAGATTGATGAATCTTAGAGCAGATTCTTGAGGCCCACGCAAGAGCTAACAAATGTTAGGTGTAGATAGACAAAAGTAGTAAACCTGTATATCCCAAATAGTAAAGCCATGCATGGAGTTCAGTTAGCGTTGCAGCGTAGACAAAATCAAGAGCGTTTACGCGCCGCTTAAAAGATGTGCACAAACATATTTTATACCGAGTGTATCATCTATATATAACGATCAGGGCAATCAGCAAGATATTTATAATACATAAATTTGCCGGGTTGCCTTTCAAAGCAGTCCATGATTTAATCAAGTTCATAGGTAATGGTGTAGGCAACAAAAATATATAAGTGGCGCACAAAAGAATTAAAGTAGCACATGGCACGAGTAACCGTGTCCCCACATTTCAGTACGCCAATGGCAGCAACTTATAGAGTGCAGCGATAAAAGATGCAGGACGTGGAAGAAACGCGCCCGTAGAAGACGACAACAACATCAAGAAAAGATTTCCGCAAGACGAATAACATCCCTTCCCGAGACTGGACCAGGAACAGCTTTCGTTCATCTTCGCCTCCTCTCTCCTGCATACCTTTCACATTTCTCTTTCAGTGGGAGCTGTAAGGCTTACGTTTGTGCCAGCGAATGCATCAGTGCTCCGATCACGTCCTATGGGAGGTTCTCCGTTTCTGATGCTTCGGACATACCTCCTCAGAGCGAGTGGCCGTGCATGCGAAGCTAATTTGTGACGCTGCATCTAACAGTCATAGCAGTCACGTCCATCTCAACTTTTGTCTGCTTGCCCGAGTCTGTTTCTGGCCGTTCTCCCCGCCTCCCCGCCTCTAAGGCATTGTTCGCACGATATGGTATGCAGCATAAAAAAACAAGACAAACTAACAAAGAGCACGATGCTTGAATGTGTGAAAAGCTCGTGTTCACTGACAAAGCATATCAGGTATCGCTATTGTCCTCCATAATGAGTTGACCTTCACGATTCAACAGCACAAAACAACACGGGCAAAAGAAGAGACCAAACGACACGAGCGCTGGTCTGGTCTCCTCTTTTGTCCGCGTCTTTTTCGCGGTTGAACCATGAACGTAATCCAACTCGCTCAATTTTCTACGCTTATACAATGAGCTAACCGACAGGCACAAAAGGTAAGCTCTTTGCGAGTTTAAAGAGCTACAGCTAAAACTACAGTGAAGAAGATTTTCGATAGAAGGAACTAACAGGGTACCTTTGCATTCGCCTAAGACGACTCGAAGGCGAAAGCCGTCGTCTTCTTTTTCTTCTCAGTCGATGTATTGATCCTCCCCCGCCTCCCGCCGAAAGCTTTCTGCACCTAACAATCACGGAGGCAGCGCGTTGCACTGCCTCCGTGATCGCCTCCCCTTTGACCAAACGACGATGTCATGCGATGACGTCATAAATTTTGGTGATCTATGACGTCAGGATGACGTCATCATGTGATGATTTTTGCATCACTCGTGTTGACGGGGACGCCGCAGGAATCTGACGCCACCAACGGTCAATTTTTTCTTTGATGAGGCATCTCACGCTTTCGCCGTCATTAACAGAAGCTCCGGAACAGGGTGCACGCGTTTTCGACGACGAGTCGGTTTCGATTAGTGTTACGTTTATGTCTCCCGCAGTAACGTGTTACCGAAACCACGACCTTCTCCTCCACAGCAAGACGTCCCAACGTAGCCCTTCAGCCATAGCGTCGACTACAGGCGCTGTCCTGCGGCCTTCTCCCCTTTAGTTAAGTCCCTTCCGCGGCCGCAAGCACAATGAACGCCAACCGAATCGCCCGGATGATCCGCTTGCAGTATGTTTGCTGTCCCATACTTTAAACGTCGCCATACTTTAACCTCTCCACATTTAAGCGTCACCATACCTTAACCTCTGCGCATTTATAAGGCAGGCGACCAAGTGGAACAAACGAGGCCTACCCGGAGAACGGGACAGCGAAATGGCGACTTGCTTCCGACCGACCCTAGGCACACAGCGGTGGAGGCACGTGTTAGCAGGGAAAGCCGCTCCACGGCAAGCGCAGAGATAATCGCCGCTCGTTTCGCCTATGCACGGCTAGGCCGGGCACGTAAACGGTGGACGCCGGGAAGGGATCCAGAGCTTCTGCAAGGCACGCGAGCTAAATATACCCGTGCTTCGCGCGAATTTGTCTTCGCACTGACCGTACCGCGCGCCTGTTTTCTACGGGCTAGGTTGTACAAGCTGGAAGCGGAATGCGAACATGTGTTGTTAGGGCGGTCAGAAATTGCCCCGCACTTCGCTTTGTGACGTCGGCATGCCACCATCATTTCTACAGATGCCTAAGTACGACACGCCCGAAAGACGAATGCCAGCATCCGCGTAGAAGTTGCGTTTCCGGGGAAATTTACGCGGGCTGTAGGCATACCGGCGAGATAAGCGTCTAGAAAATGGCGTGACATGCGAGATGGCGGCAAAGAGTTTCTACTGTAAAGTGGCGTGCGGTGATGGAATTACTCAATACTGAATTATAAGAGGCACGTTTGCCGGCGTTTAATATGTCTAAAATTCGGTCGCAACATTGCTAACTATTAAGCCATTGGCGTTTACCGCTTAATGAAAGATCTTACTTTGAGGACATACACTGGGTTGGATAGATATGAAGAGCATTGGGAGTTAATGTACTTTCATAGGTCAAGCAGATTACAAGGTGCGTGTTTCGACGCTCCCTAAGCCTGCGAGCGTTCGCCTGCAAAGCAGTATTAAAACGATATCGCGTGTTTGAAGAACGACAATAACTTTTTTTTAAACGCACGTGAACAGTTCCTATAGAAAGGCCTCTCTTGCGTTAAAAAGCTAACGTGTTTCGCAATCTCTGGAACGCAGAGAAGATTTTTTGACAGCGGAACTGTTTAAGCCGACTTTACGTCCGTGCAGAGCAAACAGAAAATCATCATCCTCATGAAGCGAGATGTGCTCTCTTCGTTCTCTTCTTCTTCTTCTTCTTCTGCTTCTCTACCAGAACACGTGCGCCGATATGTCTAGCGCGGGATGCAATAACTGTGATGGACGTGAGAACGAGTACAGAGAGAGATAGACAGAAAGAAAGAGGAAGATAGAAATAGAGAAAAAGAAAGGGAAGAAAGAAAGAAAAGGATAGAAAGGCAGAGAAAGAAACAGATCGGGAGAGAGAAATATATAGAAAGAAACAGGCACGAAAAACCGATAGAAAAAAAAAAGAGAGAGCAAGACGGAGAAAGAGAAAGAAAGAGAGACAATCAAAGAAAGAAAAATAAAGAGAGAAACACAGAGAAAGAAAGAGGACGCCAGAAATACAGAGAAGAAAGAAAGATAGAAATAAGGATAGAGACAAAAACGAGATAGAAAAACTAAGAGAAAGAGAAAAAGACAACGACAGAGAGGAAGAAAGAGAGAGAAACAATAAAGCACACCTTTGGGCTAGTTGGTGCAGGTTGAACATAGCTATTGCGCCCACTTGTTCTGGTCGCGCTTTTTCTGTGCTTTCGTACATGTCCTCTCTGAACCGCCCATGCAGTACAAGACCTCGCATCCTTTGTTCAAAAAGAAACGAGGCAGGCCGCACAACTCCGCACTTCCTTCAGGCTTGGCGCCCCTAGTGCGAAGCTGTCTTAGCTTTTTTTCTTTTTAGTAGTAGCTTGTGCGCTCAGTCTCGAAAAAATTGTCAGCCTAAATCGCCTTATTAAGTTTATAAGTGTATTTTTTGTATTGTTGAATAAGCACGGATGAATAATGCTGTTTTGTTTTATTTTATTGTCTTAGCGCCACATCACGACTGGTGGAAATGTGGACGCACCATATACTCTCGCCACAAAACAAAACGAAAGAAAACAAAATCTTGCGTTAGACTTCAAAATTAGAGTCTCTGAGGCCGTTTCTCAGTTTAGCAATACCGAGCTTGACATCTCATAACTAGGCTCTCGCTCGCTTTCTCGCAGTTTATAAATGTTCGAACTGGCTGATGTCTCTGAGCACCATCGCTAATATTTATGAGGGGCCTCGATAATAATAATAATTGTTGGGGTTTAACGTCTCGAAACAAAGATTAGATTATAAGAGACGCCGTAGTGAATGGCTCCGGAAATTTCCACCATTTGATGTTCTTTAACGTGTACCTAAACCTAAGTACACAGGCCTCAAGCGAAAAGTAGGCACACAATATGAAAACCGATAATATACCGATAGAAAATGCCCTCAGAAGTTGCCAGGCATCTTTATTGCAGATGCACCGCCTATCCTGAAAACTAATCGGGAAATCCATATTCTAAACACGGAATGAGAGCTGAAAAGTTCCTTGCATAAAAACCATTATGTTGATTACCTCGCAGAAGTAATGAATTGTTTGCATTCAGATCATTCAACCGAGTAAAGGTGCGCGCAACTTTAGAAGGAACTACGATGAAAGCACCGTCGTTGTAATTCGCATTTGTCGGTTCAGCTCACTATCTGCAAATTTTTCACAAGGATGTACTTTGCCTAACGGCGGGAACGCAAAAAGAGCTTTTATAAAGTCACAATTACTTATTAGAAAAGCAATGGTAGCTTGTGCATGAAGTCCTAATATCAGTGTATGCACCATTTACAATTGAAATACTACGACTAATAAGAAGGATCGAGAAATAAAATTTGGAGGACGCTTGAGCTTCGCCTTCAAAAGTAGAACGCGATAGTGCAGTCGGGCCCCACGCGCATCGCCTTTTCAAACTGAGGATACTTTTGCCGCAAATCGGAACGAGGACACGTAACACAAAAGAACAGGACGGGCGCCGAACTTCCAACTAATTTTATTCTACAGCGGAAAGATTATTTTATATCACAAGCGAAACCACATGACGAGTGGGCGCGCATCACATATTTCTTAACAACCAGGGAACCGTAACGTGCTGCTCAGAAAACTAATCTCTTTATCTTGAAGTGATAGTGAAGCCGTGCTCACGCAGGCGTCACCCCTTTGCCTGCTGAAATACGCCTCTATCACTTCTCTCTCCGTTTTTTCCCTTGCTCTGCCTATGAACTTCGCTTTTTACTAGCTATGAACCAGTACCAACTAGCTCAAACAAGAATTCGCTTTTTCAACTGATAGCCTGGCTTCGATTCTCGGTGCATGCCTCAACTGTGCTACAAGGAAACGATCGTCTGTGCACGTAACATTGGCCGTTCCAAGCTGTTCTAGAATGTTGTTGTTGTTGTCCTCTGTGCGTGGCTCACACCCAATGCAGGGGATTGGCCGAGTAGAGGGTGAATTTTGCTGATATCATCTTAAGGGTGTCGTTCGTAGAAGCTAATGTTAACTAAAATAATGAATTGATGTATCAATTATTGGCAATTAAATACTTAAATGAGGCATAATTTAGATAGATATTCTTCTAGACTGTCGGATGAATGCCTACTGCAAGTACAGTTGCGCAGTGCCCACTACACCATCTTCTTCCTTTTGCGAATCAGCGAAGGGCCCACTACGCGTCCGTAAGGCAACACGCAAACCTACGCAGCTGCTCACTCACTTTGTTGATGATCTTGCTGCTGATGATGATTATGTATGTGCGACCGCTTTATAATAGGTGGGCCTTTAAAACGCCCACTCCTTGTGCAATTCACCTGTTTTGACGCCTGGCGGGAGTGTACGCTTCTGCCACGCAATATTACATGCGTTAAGGAGACTCCTCCCACTACAAGATATTCATGTAGTGCTTTTTTTTTTCGAAGCTGTCTCAATTAATGGCTCGGCTCTGTGGTTGAACACCTGCTTGCCACGCGGAAGGCCTCGGTTCAATTATCACTCGAACCAAAGGTTTTTATTATTTGTTTTATTTGCATCTTTCTTAATTTTTCGGTCACGGACAACGCTCATTTTTCGCTCACAACTAACGAAGCCGATGCCGACGCCGACACCGGAATTTCTTCGAAACGAGCTCTTTCATGCTCTCGCGTTAAAATCTGCAATTTTCAATCTAGAACACAATATATATAAAGTGCAAGATAAACACATTGAACACGTAAGACACATTGTCGGTATGAGAATGTTAAGTACCTTGTAATTGGAGCAATCTTCAAAAGGAAAAAAAAATTCACCGACGATTACGATGCTCCCTAATGGAATTGTGAGCGCAGCTTCGTGTTCGGGCAACGCTAACTGTTTTTGAAGTTTTGGCTATCAACTGGTGTAGCAATGTAATTTTCGTTACATATAAGATGGAGAATTGGAGCCCCCAGGAGCATGGGGACCCAAGAAATTTGCGAGCCGCCAGGGCGCATAAGCAGAACCAAGCCACTCTTGGGCTCTTGCGCTCGCGTTCTCCCAAAAATCGAAAGCTAGCGTGGGCCCCCAAGGCGTCTTGGGTCGAGCGAGACGACACAGACGTAGCGCGACCCACGACGCAGTATATGTCCCGTGTCTCGCATAACTTTAGCTTCGCCTCGTGTGGCGCCCCGTGCGTTTGACCCAAAGCAGCCTGCGTTTCACTGAATTCTAAAACTCTGCTGACCCTCTGAACGCAAGAGTAGCCTACATAATGCAGCCTGGGGACCCAGTGTTTTGGGTTCCCAGTTCTTAAGTTCTCTATCGCCACAGAAACTGTCAGCGCTCGAGTGATACGCACACCACTCTGCATTGCGGGCGTCGCGAACCAAACGAAACGGCACCGCCCTGTTACGACTAGCTTAGCCAGCCGCAGTGCACGTGCCAGTCCTGCATGCGCACGAGCTCCGAGCTTGAGGGTTGCGCGCGTGACGGAGGAAGAAGGCGAGATTAGAGGACAATATAGCTCGTGATATCGAGAGATTCTGCGTTCACTCTATTAGATGCGAAGTATCTTATGGCGGAGTTCAATCCGGTGGTGGTGGTGGTGGTGGTGGTGTGCGGCGTGACCACTCTTACTGCGCATGCGCATACCCTCTCCACCCCCTCTCCACTTTCCCTCTCCCCTTTCCCCCCCTCCCATCCCCTTTCCACTCTTCCTCGGAAACGCGGGCTAGACATGCCGAAATTTATCTCCTGCGCAACGCTGCGATGAGCACCAGCGCATGCGCGTCCCCTCCCCCTCTCTCTCCTCTCCTACGCTGCCCCCCTCTCGCACGCCAGCCGACTGCGTTCCCCGCTCGCCCTGTGAGAATTAACGGCCAGGCTAGAGGGAAGACAAGACGCGCGTAACGTTGCTCTTCGCGTTCTACGACGCGAGGTCGGTAATCATGCCCAAAGAACGCCAACGGAACGCGATCGTGCAAGTGCTCCGGCTTCGCATCGCCTCATGGTCCCCTTTAGCGGGAAATGGTGTAATTATTTTTGTACGCGTTCGCTCTCTTTCGTCCTCATTCCCTCTATCGGTTACGCCGACGACGACAGCCAACAACGGCGACGTCACTCAACGCAGGAACGGGCACCTAACAGCTGCGCTCTAAAACTTCAAATCTAAATCATTTTCCTGCTTTTAAGAACACAGCTTGTCACTGAGCATCTTATGGCGAAGTTCAATCCGGTGGTGGTGGTGTGGTGGTGGTGGTGGTGTGCGGCGTGACCACCCTTACTGCGCATGCGCGAATCCTCTCCACACACCTCCTTCCCAAAAACCTCCCCTCCAGTGCTCCTCTTGCGCGCCTCATTCTCTCCTGCGATGAGTAGGCAGCAGCGACGCCTCCGGCGTATTGACGTGGCACGAGCGGCCGACGGCCGCCTCCGCTTCTGTGGCCCTAGACGCGGGGCGCTCGTGCTCTCCTTCCCTGGCTGAAGAATCCCACGACGACACCAATGACATGGACTGCAGAGAGGCAGGCGCACACGATCTTGCGACTTTGCGGGAGCCGAATACCTCGGACGCCGGCAGTTCCACGCAGCGGGAGCTGGATGGAGACTGGAGGACAGTGCTGATTCTACGCCAGAGGAATGCACAGGCTCGAAAATGCAAGCAATAAAATTACACTTCTCCCGCTCAAGCTAACCATCTCCCCACTGCTTCGCACCCACACATGGTTCCCTTAAAGGGCCCCTCACCAGGTCACATAGCAAATTTTAGTTAGACGGTGGAAGTTGTTGTGTGCCGAATGAAGAGCAGTATGCCGCAAGAATTTTTCAGATCGGTTTATTACGAGCTGAGAAAAACAATAATTTGTAGCGGCGCGAAACCACGATGCGAGGAGGCGAGTTTCAAACCCTTGCCACTCGCCCCGTGTAGCCTTAGCAAGCCAAATTCCTTCCCTGCCCTCTTCACTTGACACATACGCATGAACGCGTCATGCGCATGCATGGTCACGTGCGCATGACGTGCCCGAGCCAGCCTGAGCACGCGAGCGGCGTTGCACGGTCGCTACCTTTTTTTTTTTATGTAGCGGCCGTGGGCGTTTTGTCGGCGTTCTCTGTCTGTTGCGTTCTCAGCGTGTACTGCCTGTTTCTGCGGGGTGGGCATGAAAGTTGAGACACTTGTACCGGCACGAGAGTGGCCGTATCATGAGCCAGTGCCGCATTAACGTTTACTCGGACGCGGTAGAATAAATGAGCGTAATGAGTGCTCCAACGCGCCATAACTTTACTTTCGTTTCCAGGGCTGGCGTCTGCTCGATGCGCTAATCGCGGGGACACGAACGCATGGGAAAGGGAGGCACATTATCCCCGCATCTCGCTGCAATTCACGAAAAAAAAAATTAAAAAAGACGCACACATTCCATTTGTGTGTCTCATTATTTCTCTCAAGTTTTATTATTCTATTCAAGCAACAAATTACACAAACTACACATGTCGTGTCAAATAATTATCGCAGTGTCACGTGCTACTGTTGGAGACGTCAGAGCACAGTAGTCTACGTAGAGGAGCGACGTCACAGGACTACCATCTACGTAGGGCCATTTTCTCATGTACGTCATCCCCTCATTCTCTAAAGCGCGCGCCCGCGAGAGGAAGGGCAAGCAGTGTTCACCTTAAAATTTGACCCATTTCCGCGGCGCGTAGCGTTGCAAATTTTGGCAGACGTGATCGTGAACGCCCAGTGTATGCATTGCGCTCGTTATCTCAAAATTGTCAAACCTGGTGAGGGGCCCTTTAAGCGGGAGATGGTGTAATTTTTTTTTAAAGCTCTGGAGGTTCTTGAAATAAACATGGAGAACATTCTGCTAAATGCAGGATATGTTTGTGCAGAACAATTTGAAGCAATCTGTTGCTATATAGGCTTTATATATAAGACTTTACGCTGCGTCCGCAGCCCTCATTGTGCTTTCTTTGTTATCTTGATTCCTAGTTGTAGTAAATCTAATACCATCATTCGACAACATGTGCCGCTTAGAGCACATTGAATGTTCATCTCTAATGACACGCGCGAAGTCCGTTTCGACATGAACTGTCAAATAAGATACAACTATGTGAAACCATCTCCTTGAGAATTAAGATGCTTTAGTTAATTTGGTTGTTAGCGTACAGTACATTACTCCAGTCAGTAATTGCGTCTAGCGTTTGTATAAGTTACACTGACGCAATTTATAAGTATTTCGTTTATAAGCGTCTCTCGCGCGTGCTTGTACAGGTTCAATAAACTTTCCTTTGTGACACGACGCAACAGGTTACTCGACTCCCCGTGCTACACTACCCCCCCCCTTCTCTCTTTTTAGGAGATTGCTCCTTTTGCTGGGGGGTTGTCTCTCGTCCCTCCTGCCGTGTACGCTAGCTCTCTTAGAGCGGAACACGCGCTCAAGGGCACGATTTAAGGGTTCGTGCTCCGCTCCGGAGCACGGCGAGAAGAAGAAGTAAAAAGCCGAAGAAGCCAAGGCAGCAGCAGCGAGGGCTCACCGCCAAGATCTTGCGGTGAGAACTCGCGAAGCCGAAGAGAGACGCCAGCGCCGACAGCAAGCACAAGCCACTACCAACACCGAGGCGGCGGTGGCAGCGAGGGCTCGCGATGCCGAAGCTAAACGGGCTCGTCCACAAGCGAACCCGGAAGCGGCACGGGCCCGCGAGGCCGCAGCGAAGCGGGCGCAAAGACAAGCGGACCCCGAGCTGAGAGCCCGCGAAGCAGAAGAAGCCATTATACTAAAAGAACGTCCCCCCGAGCTTATCTGATTCGTTAATAAGCTCTTGAACAAAATGTATATACTGGATTAATATGTAAATTTATGTATATAGTGCATCGATATGTAGTCTATAAACATTGTGCATATAACATCGTGGTAAAACATTATGTTATAAATATTGTGTATATACAATCACACCACAACAACTCTCGCGTCACTTCTTTATATGGTGATAATTGAGCAGATGTACAGAGGATTCACGGTTTACCGGATTTAACCTCTGGAGCAAGCTCCTGCACTTCGTGGATATGCTGTGACGTTTTTCCTTTTTGTTTTCTTTTTTCCCCAACCTCTGGTGAAGTACGATGGCTTTAGTAACATGTTGCTATATAGTTGCTTGGTAGCGTAGATTGTATTACTGCAGTCTGCATAAGATTTCGTCTAGCATTTGTGTAAGTTACACTGACGCAATTTCTAAGTGTTTAGTTTGTAAGCGTCTCTAACGCTTGCGTGTACCGGTCCAATAAACGTTCGTTTGTGGACGTGGTAGAGTCACGAGATTAGGCTATAGACAGAACGATATATACCAGTGTGATCCAGCGATGCAGCATTCGAATCTGGTTACCTAATCATTCTATAAAACATATACAAAAAGTAAACGTATACAGCTCAAGTTACGTAGAAATGCTAAACGGACAAATGAAAAAAAGTAAGAATAGACAGTCTAAGAAATGCTCGCCGTTTTGGCACTGTCTGCCGCCTAGCTATAAGCGGATCGGGCCCGAACCTTGCATACTGCTAAAGAGACAGCGATAAGACGTATCCAACCCGGCAGAAATATCCCGTCAGCAGCGCCACCCAAAGGACGGTGTCTGTATAGCGGAAGGGAGACGGCTACGTTGCAGATAAACAACCTCAGCCGACTGCCGGTCGAAGAACGTGTCGCGAGCGGCGTGGAGACGAGGTGTGATCATTTGCATTGCAGAACACGTGGGAGGCACGTTGCATACACGCACTGTGCGCCTCGCTTCCATCTCGTGGATGTTTGTTTCGCCCACTTTGTTTTACTCAGTGGAGGGGAAGAAACTTGAGTCGACACGCGCCCGTAGTCTTACGCTTTTGCTTTGCCGTCCTGTTTTGAGTTGATTTTTTCGAAGCAAAAGGAAAATAGAACAACGCAATCTTCTCAACAGCCCGCTCAAGTTTTCTGCGTTTTTTTTTTTTTTATTGTTTCAGTATGTCCTAAATTGCTCTTTCGATACTTGGCATCTTCATTTCATTCTCTCGCCATGCCACGATTTTCTGAGATAGTTTTCGAGCTCCCTCCATGAATATCTCGAGAGGACTGATGACGTCGTCTTCACACATTATGCGAAAGTGTAGATCGACGCACCTGAGCTCAGCTTTGCTGCTTTGCCTGGGGAATATGGGGCGATAAGCGCGCGTCGCACGACAGTCTGTGCTTTCTGTCACAACACAATGAAGCATCGAGAATCTGTCACAACGCTCTCAATAGCTCCATCTCTATATATAACCTGGAAAAAAGGGCTTCAAGCACTAGTTTATTGCTGCAAAGTGAACGCATCTCTATGCTCTTTAATACGCTCATTTATCGCTATGCTACACTTTTCCTTGTTAGGAACCACCTTAATTCGTTCCTTATGTCCCACTGTTTGTACTACGTTATAGGGAGAGTCCGCGTTTAATTTTTATTGCCTCGACATGGCCACGTCAGTTCGGCATGATATTCAATGCATATGCCAAACGGCTTCTTTGGCGACCGGTAAGGCCTATAGGATGTACGCTTATGTAGAAACCAGCCTCACAAGCCACTGCGCGTCTACCAGCGTCCTCTTTTTCAATATCCCTAACTCGTTATGCCATATCTCCCGTATTCCCATCGTCCTTAATATTTCGCGCTCTAGTGCGAATGTAATAAAGCATCGGCGAAACTCAGTTATCCTAATTTGGTTGCAATAAAGGACCACATGATTTGAATTACTGTCAGTTTAATATACAGGTATTTTTGCCGACTTAAACTGTTGTCGTACCGGAAGTCTATCAAGCTAGGCTTTATTGAATGGCTTAGATAGCAGTGGACTCTTAGGAAGGTCAATATTTTCTTCCTCAAAATTTTTTTTTCTTCCACACCGGCTTTCTCTCCCCTTTTTCTGTCCACACTTATTTCCTTCTCCACGTAGCGTAGAATAGCAAACCAGATGTTTCAATTGCGGTTTACCTTCATACCTTTCCCTCATTTGTCTCTCTCTCTCTCGCAGATCTCGAGTACTGCTACGTCATTGCCGCTGTGGTGCAAGCGAAAAAAATGTCGTTTATACGACGATAAAATATACATATGGCGTTGCAGAAACAAGCGTCAAGTAAGTGTGAGAGTACATAGGAATAAAAGATTCGTGAAATAGATAATTCATTTATGCCTATGTATATACGCTAATTTAAAAACTTCTCCTAAGCTCTCGAATGGGTGCAGCATTACAATACTCCGAGTCTAAAGATTACATATAAGACAGCATTCTCAAAGTAGCGCCAGAACATGAAAAACACGCGGCACATACATAACACAAATTTGAACGACACCATGAGGGTGCAGTAAGGTGTCAACTTAGGTTGGTTGGTGCATACTAGAACAATTGGGTCACAGCGCAAGGAACAGTCTGCATGTCCCATTCCTTGCGCTGTTGCCCAATTCTTCTACCCACGATACTACAGTGTAAAGTTTTCTCGAAAAACCGGACTAAATGACGTATTGTGACTGTTCACAGGCAATGTCGGTGTGTCGTACTTACACGGTTCTATTGTGACGACATTGTAGTGTCGTCACTGACCCTTCTTTCCTTTCATTCTTTTACGCCCCCTTTCCCCTTTACATTGTACAGGGTAGCCAACCGGACATGTCTCCTGTGTTGCCTTTCTCCCTCTTGCTTTCCAAAATGCAGACAATAATGTACCCTTACCTTACTACAAACAATGCCTTTTATAGCCAGAGAATAACAATTGTATGCATTTTTCATATAACCACTATCATATAACCACTAGTCATTATGTTGACAAAAGTATATGTATGTAATGCACATGTAATGTAATGTACATGTATAATGTATATGTATATGTAATGCGAAAGCTTTTACGAAAAACAATTCGAATTGTCTGTAGATGTGCTTTGCATGAGGTGCCCATACATCGAAACTCGAAGAAGGGCGGCAACAATGAGAAGAAAATAGGAACACAAGTAGGATAAATGTATATGCGCGAGTACGCGTTTTGAATTCAGTTCTTCGCATCCCTGCAGGGTGAACGCAAGTACCGGACCCCCTTCCAGCCACTGGTTACAAGACAAACCGTGATGACGTTGGTCATCAGTCACGTCACAGGCTTATTTGCACTGAACTCGTTTTCCTCTTTTCAATACGCGCCATCGTTCTGTGGCGGCTCCTTACTGAAGGAATGACGACAACGCGAAGCCCTTGATATGCGTAACAAAACAAGCCAGATATGTTTCTAAGTACTGTTGCCTCGAGCTGCAGAACAAAAAAAGAAGCAACAGAAGAAAAAGGAAAGGCAGTCACAGGGCACCTGAACGAGACGACCTAGCGAGCGCCTCAAGTGCGTAGCGTACTCTCATAAAAGGAATTGCTCTTCCTCGTTAGCTCCTTCGCTAACGACGTTGTTAAACAAACACACACTAATTACTTTTTCTGTTATCATTTTTCTCACCACGCTTCTTCAATTGTTCCTGTTGCCACTTAGAACAATCTGCACTTTCTTCAAGCGATTCGCTAGATAGAGATGACAATGAAAGAAGTAAAGCGGGTGTGTACGATGTCTTGCTGTGTTATATACGTGAGGAAGGCTGAATAAAGAGCAAGGCAGGATAATAAATAAGACGGAAAATGTAAAATGAGCAAGGGTCGTGCTCCGTAGTAGCCACACAACTGTAAAAAGAAGATTGCATGGAGCCTAGCGAAGAAATGAGTGATAGAGTGTCCCGCGCGAGCTTGTAGAAACGCGATAAGAAACACGGGGTTGTCGGCCACTGTCATCACCAGAACGGACCCTTACAAAAATGTATGTAGACAGTCTACACACTGTCTAAATCTATTTTTGTAAGGGGAGCGCGTTATTCGCAGCTGGCTACTAGAGAAGCCGCCTATAGAAGCCAGCCACATCCATTTAGAAAGCCAAAAAAAAAAAGCCTCACGAGCGAGAAAGGCGTGGCCGAGAGCTGAAACGAGTGACCGAACCGCTGCTTTACGCGCTGACGGGAGCATGAGAAAGATAAAGGGGCACCTCCTCATCCTATGGCCACGAGTACCCCGGGTGTGTTCCTCGGTTGGAACAATGTTAGGAGCGGCGAAGAAAGCCCAGGAGCAGCCGATCATGCGTTCAAGCTCGTCTTTTGTTGCGTCCCCGTTCCGGTCGTTTCCTCCTATCGACGTCCAATCTGCCACATCGGCGTTCGCCAGTGGTAACTGCCTTTACGCCATCACTCGGCCTCCTTCTTAGAACCCTCTTGTACGCGCTGCTGTTCATCAGCCCGTGTAAGGAATGCGGCCCGGTAAGCGTGACTCGTTAGTTAACACGATATAAGCGGCACACGGGTCGTTCACGGCTCACTTTCGACCGTTCGTCGTAGCTGAAGACCCCAAAGACAAAAAGGAGAGATAGGAAACTGTTAGAAAAAAGAACGAGGAGGCGGGGGTGGGGGGTTGCGCGAATGAGCCAGGCTATTGAGGCGGTGACTATTCAGCTTGAAATGCGAGGGTCATGAAGGAAAAATAGCAAATACTGCAGGACCCGGTCGTTACTTGAGATCAATGAGATAAGAGATCGAATTCCCGTGCTTTCATTACGCCAGGAAATGGCGGAAGAAACAGCGCTTCCTCCTTTTTCGCAGAAATAATGGCGGAAAAAGTGCACGTTCTTTTCACCTCTGTGCTCACGTTGCTTCAATAACAATAAATACGCGACAATATAATTACTGGAAGGACCATGACACACAATTAAGAAATAAAAGCGCGTTACGAAATGGGACAAATGGGGATAAATATGGGCATATCTTCATTTGTTCCTACTGTTCAAATTAAAAACGTGGTACAGAAACATCAAAAACTGACGAAGCAGCAAAAATTTGTTTGCCCGCGCGTAATATTGCACAATCGATGTGGAGTACGTCCGGCTTTCTACATATCCGCCTTCATATGGCTGACCCGTTAGCCCAACGTCAAATTCCGTATGGACTATCTCGATCCGAGACAACCACAAGCACATTTGCTTACTTTATCGGAACACGCGGGTTCGATCCCAGCCGCGGCCGACGCATTTTGATGGAGGCGAAATTCTAGCGGCCCATAATGTGCAATGTTAGTGCACGGTAAAGAACACCAAATGATCGAAATTTCCGGAGCCCTTCACTGCGGCGTACCTCATAATCATATCGTGGTTTTCGCACTTAAATCCCCACATATTATTGTTGTGTTATTCCACTTAAGATAGAACGTGCGTTAGTCATGCTCTGACGTCACTCGTTGCTTGGCGTGTCGTACCTAAGATAAGATGCACGTGTAAGGGTTGGCTCTCTTACGTCATTGTTAGTTCTGTTAGCTTATAAGACCGCCACGTGTGCGCCTGGGATTCATTCCGTTGTATTGCAAGTTGCAATAAACATGTGCCCTGCCAAGTAGGCTCCCGTGTACTAAAGCTACGACAGTGGCGACGAAGATGGGACGTTCTCGGGCGTCGGTATTCTACGAGCGTAAGCGCCTGGGCGGACTACCACGACATGGCTTCCTTTGGGCGGTTTGAGCCGTTCACGGAGGAGGGAGACGAAGACTTCGACTCTTATGCGGAACGCTTTGAACATTACGTCCGAGCTACCCAGGTCAGTGAAGACTTGAAGGTATCAGTATTTGTCACCGCCATTAGAAAACAGGCCTACCGCACGCTGAAAAATTTATTGGCCCCGACCAAGCCGGAAGAGAAAACGTATGCCGAACTGCTCCAGATACTGAAAGGCTACTATTCTCCGAAGCCTTTGGTGATAGCGGAAAGATTCCGGTTCAACCGTCGGTCGCAGCTGGAAAATGAGCCAGTGGCCGCGTTTGCATTGGAACTAAAACGGCTGGCTGGATCCTGTGAGTTCGGGCAATTCTTGGATGACGCCTTACGGGATCGATTCGTGGCCGGACTGAGAGATGAAACGGCACAAGCAGAGCTGCTTAAGAAGAGTACCCTGACGTTTCAAACTGCCTACGACTTGGCGAAAAGTGGGGAACTTGCTCGCACAGAAACAAGAAAAATTCACCCAAAAGAACTCGGCGACGTGAACCTGGTACAGCAACACCCACAACGGACCAGTGGGACAAGAAAGGTCGCGAGCAAAAACACGGAGCGGCATGCCGAGACAACGGACTGTTCCCGGTGCGGAGCAACGCATGACGCCGCCACCTGCCCCTTTCGCAAATTTCGATGTCGCACCTGCAAAAAGATGGGACACCTGGCAAGGGTCTGCAGAACAACGCCACGTTCGGTGCACTCTCTTGAAGAGAGCACTGGCTTAGAAGACTCCGGTGACTGGGACGATAAAAGTGGTGAGAACTATGCCTTGCTTAGTCATATTTTTTCATGTCGGAGTAGTTACGGTGGCTACGTTGTGAAAGTTAAGATAGCAGGCAGAATTGTCACTATGCAGGTTGATACCGGGGCATCTGTGTCTATTGTGCCGGAAAAAATGTACAGACGGTACTGGCCGGAGGTACCCCTAGAAAGATGTACTTTACTGTTAAATACCTATGGGGGTTCGGCACTTAAAATTGCCGGAAAGTTGACGGTGCGTGTAGAGCACGATGGGCAAACCGCGACCTTGCCGTTAATTGTAGTTCGAACAGAAAAAGATTGTGACACTTTGTTGTTGGGCCGCAACTGGCTAGAGGCTTTGAAGCTGAATTGGTCTAGCGTGTGTAATATCAACTTTGAGAGATCAAACACAGTTGATGGATCAGCCGCACTCATCAAAAAGTTTTCGGAAGTGTTTAATCCGTCACTAGGACTGATAGCTGACACGTTGGTCAAATTGGTGCTAAAAGACAACTGTACACCCGTTTTCTGCAAGCATCGCCCGGTGCCATTCGCACTCACGGACGCAGTAGCATCAGAGTTACATTCACTAGTGGAATCTGGAGTGCTGGTTCCAGTAAAACACAGTGAATGGGCAACGCCCCTAGTAGTTGTCCCCAAGGCCAACAACAAAGTGCGAATATGCGGAGACTACAAAGTGACTTTGAACCGTTGTCTGAGAACTGATTATTACCCTCTCCCAACATTGGAAGATACTTTTGTAGCGTTGCATGGATGCAAGTGTTTTACTGTCCTTGACCTGTCGACAGCGTACCAACAATTGCAGTTGCATCCCGAGTCGCAACCCTTAGTCACTGTGAACACTCACCTAGGGCTCTTTCAATACACACGTATGCCGTACGGTATAACAAGTGCTCCATCCATTTTCCAAGCGGTAATGGATGACATGCTGAAGGGTTTGGACAGAGTGTCATGTTATCTTGATGATGTGTTAATCGCGGGGGAAACGATGGAAGAATGTTATGATAGAGTGCAAGCTGTGCTGACAAGGTTCAAGGAACGGGGGGTGAGATTGCGGAAAGAAAAATGCAAGTTTTTTGAAAAGTCGGTGACATATTTGGGTCACGTGATTGACGAAAGCGGAATCCGCCCTTCAGAGGACAAGGTGCGTGCTATCAAAGAAGCACCAACTCCAAAAAACAAGAATGAGCTGAGAGCTTACTTAGGCTTGTTAAATTTCTATGGGAAGTTCGTACCAAACATGTCGGCACAGCTTAAACCATTGCATGACTTGCTAGCTGAGAGCACCAAGTGGAAATGGACGGAGGCCACCGAAAAAGCTTTCAAAGCATCCAAGAGCTGGTTGCTGAGTACGTCTGTACTCACCTACTATGACCCTTCAAAGGAGCTAGGGCTCGTTTGCGACGCATCTGCGTATGGTCTAGGGGCAGTCCTTTTTCACAAGGTAGGCTCAGAAGAAAGGCCAATCGCTTTTGCCTCTAGAACTCTCACTAAAACAGAGCAGGCATACGCCCATATCGAAAAAGAAGCACTGGCTGTAGTGTACGGGCTAAAGAAGTTTCACAAGTACCTTTTTGGGCGAAAATTTGGAATATACTCTGATCATCAACCCTTGGCGGGATTATTGGGACAGGATAGGCCAATTCCTGCTATGTCGGCAGCACGCGTGCAGCGATGGGCCCTGCAGATTGCTGCTTATGACTACAAATGGGTTTATCGCAAATCACGGGATATCGGCAATGCAGACGCACTTTCACGCCTGCCGCTTAGGAACTCGGATGACGTGTCGGAGTACATAGCTTTTTCTATGCTAGATGGGCTCCCACTCTCCGCAGAACACATCAGAGGGGAAACGAGAAAAGACAGCCTGTTATCAAAAGTGTTGTTTTACACGCAAAACGGTTGGCCTTCAAAGGTGTCTGACGACGCTCTGGCGCCCTATTTTGTGCGACGCAGCGAGCTTTCGGTGGACAGAGATTGTGTGACGTGGGGAAACCGAGTGATAGTGCCATTGTCTCTCCGCGAAAAAGTGCTATCACTGTTGCATGAGGGCCATCCTGGAATGGCCCGTATGAAAATGCTGTCTAGAAGCCACGTGTGGTGGCCTCGCCTTACGCAGGATGTTGAGCAAAAAGTTAGAGTGTGTAACATGCCAGTTGACGCAAAATGCGGCGCCCAAAGTTCCGGTGATGTCATGGGGAGTGGCGGGGCGCCGGTGGGAGCGTGTGCACTTAGATTTCGCTCATCGAGATCAGCATTGGTTTCTAGTGCTTGTTGACTTCCTACTCCAAGTGGGTTGAAGTGTTTCTGATGAGGTCAACTAGCAGTGAAAAGACAATAGAAAAACTGCGCACAGTACTTGCAGCGTACGGATTACCGGAAGAAGTGGTAACAGACAATGGCCCGCAATTTACCTCGGAACTTTTCGAGACGTTCATGAGACGGAATGGCATCCGGCACACAAAATCGCCGCCTTATCACCCGGCATCGAACGGCAGCGCGGAGCGTTGTGTACAGACGTTGAAAAAAAATCTTCTTAAGCAGGTCATGGACGAGCAGAGGAATGGGCAGACGAAGTCTCTCCAGCACCGGATCGACCAGATCCTATTCAATTATAGGAACACGCCAACGGGTGTTACTGAAGAGACGCCGGCCCAGCTGTTATTATCGTGGAAACCTAGAACCAGATTGAGCCTTCTCCATCCAGATATCGAGCAAAGAATGAAAGAAACTGCAGCGAACAAGGCAGTCGGCCAATCGGGGACGGGGAGCTTGGAGAGACTTCGAGGAAGGGGAAGACGTCCTCGTGCAAGGACTACGCCCCGGGGAAGGAGAGTGGTTGAGCGGTAAGGTAAACAAACGCGTTAGTTTAAGCACTTATGTGATAGGGATAGGGAACGAGGAAAGATACGTGCATGTTGATCATATGAGACCACGAACATTCCAGGAGTGCTTCCCGCCATCGGTTCAGGTGCCGTCTGCAAACCCCGAATTTCCAGCATGCAGTCAAGCCGTTATGTCTCGCAGGTCTTTAGGTTCCCCTGTACCCATCGATGGTGCACGAGAGACGTCTGACGCCGAGCAAGTCGATGAGCAGGCAGACGATGCCAACAAAGAACCGGTCCACCTACCGGACACTTCATCGGCAGGCGGGGACTGCAGCGGGGGCGAGCCTCAACTTTCCCAACCGGAACTTCGACGCAGCACCCGACAAAGACGACCGCCGGACCGTTACTAAAAACACTTGGGGGGGAAGGGAGTGTTGTGTTATTCCACTTAAGATAGAACGTGCGTTAGTCATGCTCTGACGTCACTCGTTGCTTGGCGTGTCGTACCTAAGATAAGATGCACGTGTAAGGGTTGGCTCTCTTACGTCACTGTTAGTTCTGTTAGCTTATAAGACCGCCACGTGTGCGCCTGGGATTCATTCCGTTGTATTGCAAGTTGCAATAAACATGTGCCCTGCCAAGTAGGCTCCCGTGTACTAAAGCTACGACAATTATTATTCATATACCGCGTCAGAATGGCTGACGGTGCCGCATGTTATCACTGCGCAGCGAGTAAAACATTGCACGCGTCCTCTGCCATTATCCTAGCTACAGTTCATGCGAAAAGCGAGTCTTGGCCTATATATTAAGCCACCACCGCAGGAAGCCACCAACCGACTACAAATATTACGTGGCTGATGGTCAATACGTGCGGTCAGATCGACTAAAGAATGAATATTTAGAAAAGGACAACTAAATACAGTATAGAACTGAAGAGGCAAGATCACCATGAGCGTCGAGTGTTCCAGCCCACAAGGTCTCTCGACAAAAGGAATCCACAAATCACGCGTTGGTAATACCGTAATGCCATAACAATGGTAAAACCATAACAATGATAAAAGCCCATTGCCCATCGGAAAGCTTTCTTATTGGAACACCTTGTCACGCGCGATGCCCACATAAACAGAATTACCGTAAAAAGGGAGCGAAGAATAATGCACATGGGTGTGGGGAGCGCCGTAATGGTAGCGCGCAAGCAAGCAGCCGGACTCGCAGTGCATGACAACAGTGGCACCCTTGCGTTTGCCACGCTCTGTCGAGCTGAAAAGTGTGGCGATTAGGCTCAGGAGCATCGGAAGGAAACGGGACCCAGCCAATTACCGCCTCTCTTAGCCACGCCGCTCTTTCTTTCTTTTTTCCGTCCTATTCCTCGGCACGCGATAGCGTAAAGATGTACGAAATTAGTCGAGGAAAGGAAACGGTGCCGAGAATGTTACGTGAGCGGAAACGTCCGAAGCGGTTAGCGGTGGCACTGACATTATTGCAGTGTCCTTCCGGAAGCATCTTTACAGCGTGCCGTTATGGCGCGCCTCGAGCCACCGCGTTTCCGGCGCGTCGGCAAAACCGTTCTATGGGACTGGCGTCTTCGTACGCGCTACCACGGTAGAGCCACCAAGCCGTCCAAGGACACGGCGCGTTGTCACCACAACGTCTTAAACAACCCTGTTGCACATCGTACTGTAAGTGAACCTGCAATGCACAAGATATATTGCCATTGTATGTTGCGTCACCGAATGTCTTTTAAAGCGTCAGTGCAACAGCTCGGTTTTTTTATTGCGATAGCAATTATATGGAGAGTCTCGGCTGGAAAATGTCCGTCCCCGTCGCCGTCATTCACCGTATATGTATAAGTATGTATATATATAGAAAGGCCACAAAGAAAAATAGTTAAGAAATTCTTTGCGACGCGCGAAATCGAACGGGCGACCTCTCGCTTTGCAGCCCGCCGCGTTAGACGTTAGGCCACGACAGCACCGTCTCTCAGCCTGCTAACGGCGAGCTATTTATATATACCATGTAATTCAGCATGCTTTCGTAGTGGCCACATAGATGGCGCGACGTGCGCGCGTGTTGCGCGCTTTAAAGATCGTCGCCCCGCCCCCAAGGTCAATCTAAATAGGTCGCGAAAGTAGGAACGAAAAGTGGTCGGAAACCTATTGCGACAAACATCAACACCCGCGTGACGATTAAAGCGCTACTAGGTGAGGGGGGGACAAATAATGAAAACAAAAAATTAATTAAGCGTTTATTTTCATTAGTTTTAAATTTAGTTGTCACGAATTGAATTAGTAGATTACTTTAATCAAACTTTAGTCTTGGGTATGTGGTTGAGTGGCCAATTTTTTTCGTTTATTTTCAGAAACAGCGGGCACATGCAGGCAGTCTGGTAACATGGGCGAACGGTTTTGCGCATTTTGAGATGCAAATGGCGTCGCTCGTTTTTGCGCAGTAGGTTTGTGCCTGTCGTCCGTAGATATTTCCTCGCATAACCGTTGTTTTCTAGTCGTGGTACTTGGCAGAAGGTAATATAGCCCATCGCAGCCGTCGGGAACCGTTTCAGTGACTGTGTTTTGCCAGCGCACGGCCGGCGTGCTGTCGCCCTTCGGGACGATGAGTCCACCACGCTACGCGAAGAAACGCTGCGCTGTCTACGGATGCAAGAGCAACACGTGTGCAAGGTTTGTGTGTGTCATGATGTGGATTGTGTGGCCCGTGACGGGGCGAAGAGGGAACGACAGTTCTGCTCTGCTGTATGCCTTGGAGGGGAAGACGACGAAAAGGAAGCGCGAGCGGGGCGTGCGGCTTGAGGAGTTGCAGCGCGACACGGTTGGAACGGCAGCCGCTGGTCGGCGGTTCGGGTCGCGACATCGCTTAACCAGGCGTCTGGCAGCCATGTGGACCTGGTGAGCCTGATTCCCGCTCTGTGCCCGTTGCTGACACGGAGACCGGCAGCCTAGTCTTTTCCTGGCCTGAAGTCCTGGGGCCCGAGTGGTGTCACGAGGTGGCCGCGGCTCATGTTGGCGACGGGCAGCTAACCTGCGCTGCAGTGGCCTGGTGATCTACCGGCCTGCAGTGCCATCATCACCACCACTATCACCTCGCCACGGTCAAGGCAGCGTGACTGTTGACTGCCCAAGGAGTACCGGTGACGACCGACCTCGCCGCAGCGGCAACAGTTCATAACGGCGAGTAGGACAGTTTGTGTGCGAGGCGCGTAGGACGTTTAGGATGTAAATAAGGAATGGTGTAGTGTGTTGTGTGTGAATCGTCAGAGTTATCGGTTGTGTTAAAGACTGTGTTGTGTGTACAGAATCACCTGACTGCCGGTTGAATTATTTCGGATCCTGGGCCCACATTACACCATCACAGTGTGCACGTTGAATTGTTATGCTACTTCTGATTTCTGTGTTATATATTTTGGGGTAATATCCTGTTCAACTGCAATATTTCGCCAATAAAATGCACCTTATTTATCAAATCTGTCTTTTTCGTCTTCCCGTTATCTTGCAGGCTTCCAGTATGGAGCCGTCATAGTGATAAGAAAAAGAACATGCAGCTATAAAAAAAGTAAGAAGCGGCGCCCTGTCAAAAAAATTCATAATTTCGCGCCCATGGCGTTAAAACGTGACGTCATTTCCGCTTCCGGTCGTGACGTCATCTTTTTCTTTTTTTTTAATTCTGTTTGTCCCCTCCTCACATTGATGGCGACTGTTGCAACAACTAGCCACCGGCTTGACACGTGGGCTTCTACGGAAGTTACGCTACCAGTTTACATATACCTTGCCGCCCCTGCGAACGCCGTTGCTGTTCGCTCTACAGGGCGTCGTCGCTTTCGTGCGCTCATCTCAAGGAAAGAAGGGGCGGCCGGTGAGGTGCTTCGCTTCGCTCGCTGCAGCGGCCGCGTTTGCGAAAGGAGCGCGCTGTTCGAACAGAAATAAGTAACAACTGTGACAATTAGTTCGCGCTCGTCTTGTGTGTACCTGTTCGTTTGTTTCGTGCGTCCTGCTTTATGTTTGAGCAGTGCGCTTCAAGTGTCCAGCTGTGACGCATTAGTTCGCGCTCGTCCTGTGTGCGTTCTTTTCGTGCGTCCTTTGGGCTCGAGCGACGCGCTGGCAATTTCGAGCTGCTTTCCGTTCTTCGCGTTACATTGCAATATATTGCTATCGCAATCATTGCTTCGCCGTTGCGGCGAAACTGTGACCTTTTTTTTTTTTTGCTTTTACAGCGAAGCTGGCTGTCTACCCTGTGTTCCATCGTCGTCGTCGACGTGGTCGCCATCGCAGCAGCAGCAGCAGCACTAGTAGTAGTAGTAGTAGTAGTAGTAGTAGTAATAGTAGTAGTAGTAGTAGTAGTAGCAGCAGCAGTAGTAGTAGTAGTAGTAGTAGTAATAGTAGCAGTAGTCACAGTAGCAGTCGTAGTACAAGAAGTTGTAACACCGGTCGCGTGATTATGAGGATGATGATCGAAGTAGATGACGAATGTTATGCTAAATGATGGTGGTGATAATGCTTGAAATCAGGCTAAACGGTCTTGGTCTACCCTGACATACACTTTCACGCTTACAGCTTCGCTGTTTGAAGGTTTTCATGGCGTGGAACAGGAAAACGTGTTTTTTTTTTAATGTAAGCCTAGCATTGAAATATTATTGTACCTCAGAATGCGAGGCAGACTTTTTGTCTGTGTTTTTCGTAATGTTTTTACTCCGAAAAAAAAAGCTAATGTCAAATATACCACAGCAAAAATGTCTTGCCGTTCGGGGCCGGGTCTTGTGCACGTGGCTGCAAAAGTCTCCACGCGTTTCGTGAGTTTGAAAAAAGTAAAGCGAGTGAGTGAATAAACTTTAATAAAAGTCCAGGCGAGGCGGAGGGAAGAGGAGATTAACCCCTGTCCCGTCCTGTCTCGTCAAACCCCTGTCTCGTCAAAGCGAGATGCTTTTTTTAACACGAAAGTGTTTTATGGCGGGGTCCACCAAGTACATCCGTCACGGATATGACGTTGATAAAATGGACGCCAACGGGTGAGAAAGAAAAAAAACCAAGAGAAAGATACCCCGCTGGGAATCGACCCATGACGCTGCGGCCGCGACGGCAAAGGCCCGACGCCCTAAAGACTAAGCTAAGTAGGGAGATGCTATACATGGCGCGAACGCGCCTTATATCTTTCACACGTTCTCTTTCGTGGCGGGCGGAGCGGGGCGGTGCCGCCGTCTGTGAGAGGTGAAAAGAAGTAATGCTTCACGATCGACACTTACTAACGCTTACTCCGAGATTGCACGCGATATCAAAGGTCATGGTTAAAGCGTCTCGATACCAGAGAGGTAGACTGGCCGCGCTGGCGTCGCCGAGGCACCCTTGACGCAGTTACGTTCTTTGCCTTTGGCTTCGTATTAGCGTGCGTCGGCTCATCGGAGTAGTGCAGCTTCCACGTGCACCAACGGGATTTCTCCGCCGCCGACTGCTTCAGTTGCGAGAGCACCGACTAACAAAACTGCTGCAATATGCGTTGCAGAAAGGACGCGATTTCGACGGGCGAATGTCGTGCCTTGGTGGAGCGAGAGCAGCTCCTGCTAGACAGAGGCCAGCGGGACGCACGCGTTTGCGGCTCAGGCTACGAACCTCTACCTTCCGTGTTGCTGAAGCGCAGTGTGTGTTATGTATGCCTGAGCACAGGCGTCGGCTACCCATTACTAGAAAGCGCACACCGTGCCGTTTCTCTCCTTAATTGACGACGCTTTGAAGAAGTGCATACCGGGTACCAGTGTTGATTATGAGCTTGTTGATATCATCCGTACGCGGGATTCCCGATTCGATGTGTCCATATATATGTTCACACCGTCAGTTACCACAACGGTTTATTCATGATCATGGGCGTTAGTCGTCGCGATAGACATGCTGTCAACATGGGTTCATCCACGTCAAACGGTGCTATAGCTGCCAAACACGAATGGACATTGTACAAGCTCTGATATCTCACTACACAATAAGCACTACTTCTGTGAAGACACGTTTCACTTTCGTGTATACCGATTCCTATGACGGAGGGATCAGGCATGTTTTTTTATCATCTAAACATGCAAGCGTTAACGTTGCTTCGCGCCGAGGCGATTCAAGTACGTGCTAAAGGAGTAAATAAAGTACGCCAACAAAAAGCACATTTCCACTTATTCAACAAATCTCCGTGAAACAGTTTAAGAGCGAACAAGAAAGTAGCAATTGACGAAGAGAATTAAGGAGCCTTTGGCGACCGCATTTCAAATTCAAGTGTCTCACCGCAGAAATGTGTGTTCGGGCGTGTACAATGCAAATGTTCGCGAACTGTTTTCTCAAGGACATTTATATAAGCGGAACTGCTAATGCACTGGGACAAAGAATATTTTTGGGGCTGCAGGATTCTCCCGGTGTCGGATTATGACATCGGTATACGAAGAGCAAGAGATGGCAAACATGTGAGGGGGAGACAGGAAATTACGTGGGTAGATGAGATTAAGAAGTTTGTAGGTAGAACGTGGCAGCAGAAAGCACAGGACCGGGTTGATTGGCGGAACATGGGAGAGGCCTTTGCCATGCAGTGGGCGCAGACAGGCTGATGATGATTATGATGATGATGATGATGATGATGATGATACAGAGCGCCTGTAGTAACATTGCGAAAGAAGTAAATATTGTCATGTTCTAGCATTTTTGAACTTATTTTTGAACTTATTTTTAGTTTTGCCTGCACAACAAAAGTTTAACAATCGTGTTTCAAGACACCTATGGCCAAAAGGAATTGCGCGCGTATCAAATGCGTGCAGATGCGTCTATGAAAGCGCCCTTCTTGGTAGCAGCCTGCCGTCACGATGCCTGCAGGAAACGCCAGCGTTATTTTGACGATGAACTTGCTTAGATGCAGAAGACTATAACGTAGACTAGTAGACGGAAATCATTTCACGAACGCGCGTCCGCACGGTCTTACCGAACCCTAAAAGCCATTGTATGCTTCTATGCACCTTCTGTCTTTCAGTCACCAATACAAAATTATCGGCAAATATGTTACACCTACATCGTTTGAAGCCACAGCATTGAACACCCTAATTAAAGTCAGAGGGATGTGCATATCTATATATATATATATATATATATATATATATATATATATATATATATATATATATATATATATATATATATATATATATATATATATATAACGTTGTTACGCTTCGCAATATCACCACTGCTTATTGGGTGATTAAAATGATACAAATTGAATATAATTGTTTTAGGAGTTACATTATAGAGATAACAAGAAACTCGTTGCATGTGCAATGGATAGCGGTTACGATGCATGGAAAGCCATAGATTAAACGGTCAACAGTGGCATTGACCACTGTTGACCGTACGAATAGTATTCGAGTTAACATCGACAGTAACTGCTAGTTGTTTTTTTTATCTTTTTTATCTCGTATATTTCGGGAATACTGTATTTGATGAACCATTTGTGTTTTGACTCAGGACCGTGTGTCAGAGCGTTGCGACCATAAACTTCAAGCTTACTAGTCCGGCAAAGTTTGATGTGTGTTACAAAATACCCCTTCTTTGACTGTCGTCCTGTTATGCGACTTTTTTGGAAGGCAACTACGTAACAGCTATACTGAACCGACATTCATGTACTGTGCTCACGGATTGAAACGCGATGTGTTTTTTTTTAGAACAACGACCATTATGAGCAACTGCTCGCCATAACCGCGTAATGTCGCTGAAAATCTGGAGGCTAAAGGTTTATGTTGGCTCTGATGGGAGCGTTTGAGTCAAAACTACGCCAAAGTGAGACGATCTGGAATCAATGTGGAAGGGAAAATACGCAGATTACACAGTCCAAAGTTTTCGCGTTTGAATCGGTGAGTGCTCTTCATGGATCTTGTTTTATGTATGTCAAACTATCAAAAAGTGCCATCAGCTACCTCACGCAGCACCTTTGCTTTCATTCTCTCAAACACTTCGTTTTTTCATTTCTATTAAGAGACAAGCTTGGGATTAGTGCGTATCGTTTCGTATTCATATACGTATTAGTGTAATCAAAGAACGACAAAAGGAAAGAAAAAAAGTCACAGTTTCGCCGCAACGGCGAAGCAATGATTGCGATAGCAATAAATTGTAATGTAACGCGAAGAACGGAAAGCAGCTCGAAATTGCCATTGCGTCGCTCGAGCCCAAAGGATGCACGAAAAGAACACACACAGGACGAGTGCGAACTAATGCGTCACAGCTCGACACTTGAAGCGCATTGCTCAAACATCAAGCAGGACGCACGAAACAAACGAACAGGTACACACAAGACAAGCGCGAACTAATTGTCACAGTTGTCACTTATTTCTGTTTGAACAGCGCACTCCTTTCGCAAACGCGGCCGCTGCAGCGAGCGAAGCGAAGCACCCCATTGGCCGCCCCTTCTTTCCTTGAGATAAGCGCACGAAAGCGACGACGCCCTGTAGAGCGAACAGCAACGGCGTTCGCAGGGGCGGGGCGGCGATCTTTAAAGCGCGCAAAACGCGCGCATGTCGCGCCATCTATGTGGCCACTAAGAAAGGATGCGCAATTACATGGTGTATATAAATAGCTCGCCATTAGCAGGCTGAGAGACGGTGCTGTCGTGGCCTAACGTCTAACGCGGCGGGCTGCAAAGCAAGAGGTCGCCCGTTCGTTTCCGCGCTTCGGAAATAATTTCTTAATTATTTTTCTTTGTGGCCTTTCTATATATATACATACCTATACATATACGGTGAATGACGGCGACGGGGACGGACATTTTCCAGCCGAGACTGTCCATATAATTGCTATCGCAAGAAAAGAAAGCAAAAACCTTACGCAAGTATCCCTTTCTCAGTGCTAAATATGTTCAGTAAAGTGATGCATTTTAACTTTATCCTGCGCGTTGTAGAAAAATGAAGCATACTTATGTAAGAACAGGGCTTACTATAAACAAGAATGCATGTCTAAGTTTATTGTAAACATTTTTTTTGTTCACCGACCTTCAGCGAATTGTGTGTAAACATTTGGTCGATGCTACACGTGAACACTTACAAGAAGGTAGGAAAAATATGCAAGACCGCAGTAGGTAGTGTACTTTTTGTCACGTTAGGTTCTCTCAACTAAACCATCTCCTCGGCTAAGTTTTGCCACCATGAGTGCGATCCCCGATTTCAGTTTACTTAGAGTGGTATTATAACAAAAAGGAGAATCCGGAACGTCGCAGAATTTAAAAAAGAATGGGAAGAAATGTAACTTAATAGAACTTTTTGTTGGGCTAGTTGGTACATGCTTACTGAAAAACCAAAAAGACGCGTACCTTCAAGGAAAAAAGTAAGGACAGGACAGAAAGGGCGTCACTCGCAACTAACTTTATTCCCAGAACATCAGCATCATATATAACCACAGCAACCCTGCGCGCGCACATCGCCTCACAAGCTCGTCAAAAAATCCGCGATAGCAAGATTAACTAATCGAAAAATGAATCGATGAAACTAAATTCACCCCCACGCAGAGCAACAGATGTGTCACTAACACAGCATTCTTTTTTCTTTCTAATATAGTAAGCTTCCATAATTTCACGCGCTAAGACATCGTTACTCTTTCCAAGAACGGAAACACTGGAAAACCCAGGCTCACACTTGCAGGGTTTTTGACGAGCTTGTGAGGCGATGTGCGCGCGCAGAGTTGCTGTGGTTATATATGATGCTGATGTTCTGGGAATAAAGTTAGTTGCGAGTGACGCCCTTTCTGTCCTGTCCTTACTTTTTTCCTTGAAGGTACGCGTCTTTTTGGTTTTTCAGTAATGGGAAGAAACCAGCGAAAAAACCGCACGAAGTCAGCGAAAAAGAAAGATCAGACAGGACTAGCGCTGGTTTCTTCCGATTGTTATGAACCAACTCGCCCAGAAAGCTGCGTTACTTAAAAAAAAGCCACTCGACAAGGTTCCATTCGTTTATGAAGGACTTCAAATAGGCTGCGAGAACATTCGGGACCTGATTGTGCCTCTTCTATGATAAAACAATAATGATAAACAACGATAAACAACAATATTAAAATAAACAACGAAACAGGGCTTGATAAAAATAACGGCATAAACTCATTTAAATACTTGTTTATCACGGAGGAGTGCTTCTTTAAAAGTACGCGGGTGAATGCGCCGATAAACACTTTTGAAGACGCATTTTTGCTCCAAACAACACTTAAGCAGAATAGTCGCTCTAGGCACAGTGCTACCGGCCTGTCTTCAGACCACGGCTTCAGACTTTCCTTCACTTTTTTTCGGCTTAATAGACGTATGTGTTGACATAGTTTCGCTCTTTTTCCCGCCACATTTCCATCACGTCAAAGGAAGTTCCTCGGCCTACGTATTTCGTACCATTTATCGCATGCCGTAAGAGGATGTAAAGTTGTAGGTACGTGCGTAAATAAATAAGTACATTGTAATAGAACCAGGAGGAAAAATGAGGGGAACGAACTCGTGCGTGAGGAGTTTCCAAATAAACAGCAACAAAAAAGTTCGTCATCGTGTTGCGCCTCAGGCAAAATAGCTGCTCGCTTGAGGAAGCTTCAGCGAGGCGTACGTACTATATACAAGAGGAGGCATCTCATGATCCGGTCGTTCCCATTTAGCTTCTGCAGGCAGATTTTTGCGGAAGGGGATTTCTTTTAAGCTCATTAAAAACGCTGCTGCGGCACGTGTTCAAATGCGGTGCTGCCTGAGTGGGAATCTACGGCGCAGACAGAATGGCGCCTGGTTCAGGGGGAAGGATGGGAAAGGGCGAGGAGAAGAGCTCATCCAGAGACTCGGGCGCATATTTGAGGTCCGCCGCTTGAAGTTGCTCGCCAGTCTGAAGAACTCATTACCGGCGTTTTCCATTAGATGCGCCTGGGATCGCCGCACCGCGGCTAAAACATTTCTTGGCTAGAACAGCGCCGCTCCAGGTAAAGATAGAGCCCTGGGCTTCTGTTTTGCGTATCACTCGCACCCCGTGTATGCTTGCACCAGGAATCAAGGTTTCGGTGGGATTTTCTTTTACTGTATCTCGAATCAGCGCTTTGGCGTGTGCCCATGGCTTTGCAGTCACCGGGACGTACAGCGATCCTGATTTTGAGAGTATCGTATGTTTTTTCTTTTTTTTTTGCCGATTTGGTCGCAAGAACGAAAGCTAGATGAATTTATTATTCATGTCTTAGCTGATAATGACTATACTGAAAAGGAATCGCTCTCTACCAATGCAAAAGTGCTAAACAAAAACTGCCGTTCTCTTTTTTCTTCCTTTGTTCAATATCTGGGAGCGCATTAACCGGCGACCCGGCGGAGTACTTTTGCCGCGAATCGCCTCGGGTTGGTCACTGCGTCTGCGCGAGTGATGCAGTCATGTGTTTTACTGAAGGGCCAGCGATGTTCTTCGCCTCAGAGCCACAAAAGGTACGCATGCTATTCGAATGTGCCATTGTTTGCGACGTTATAACAAATGCGGAAACGCTAAACGCAGCTGCATTTGATTTCATGCTCAAAGTTTTACACCTGCAAATTTTCCAGCACAAGACCTGCTCATAGAAAACGTAATGTAGAATACCTAAGCTTGTGTTGGTTTTTGTCCGTGTAACTTGCATACCGTTCGTATTTCTTTTGACTTCTTCAAACTCTATGAGAGAAATTGGAACAAGGGTCATTCGCAATTACCCCACGTGAACAAGACATGTGGAATAGGGGCGTCACCAGAAACCCTACTCGGAGTGAGGGGGGCCGGGAAGATTCTGCCTGCTTTATGTATGTTCGCGCTTTTGTTGTTATGTGTACGCCTACATATACACATACATAATGTAAAGAATTACGGCAGAGGGGGTGAGGTCTACATAAACCAAACCACATCCCCCCTCCGACACTCCTTGGCTGTCGTGAGGCGAATCTGTGCTTTCAGCCGGAGTCACCGTAGCGCTAGAATCTTCCTCCGGCCGGTGCTATCACACCGCGTGTGGGTTCCCATTTACAGGCATTGCTGGCAGATGATAAGCACACGCGGTGTAATAGCGCCAGCCGCAGCGATATTCTAGTGCCACGGTGACGCCGACTGAAAGCACAGGTTCGCCTCGCGACAGTCAAGGCGTGTCGGAATTAGACTGTGACGAAAGCCACGCTTTACTCTGTACGCATTTCTTTTCATTGCGATCGTACATAAAAATGTTCTCGATCAAGCCACGTTAATGTGGCCTGAGAATATTTCTTGTGTTCTTTTAACGAACACTCTGACGGCTGAGTTCCATCTCTTCAACTTTGGCAACGTTTTAGTGCTGCTTCTTGTCGGGTTTCTCTACAAAGACATCGAGACGCGTCCTATATATACAAGCTCTTCTTGTCGGGCGCAGAAATCGCGTTGCCCTAACTCGGATTTCAAACAATCGCACGTTTTTTACAGCAGAGATGTTAAGCTTTTCTTAATGCCGTTAGTCGTCGACAGATCATTATATCATCATAAACCGGCACGCGCTATCTTCGTCCTCTTCATCTTCTGCTTCGCGACAGAACACGTGCGCCGATTTGTCCGGCGTGGGACGCAATAACTCTCATGGGCGAGAGAATGCGTACACAGAGAGAGAGAGAGAGAGAAAGAAAGAGAGAGCTAGCGATAAAAAAAACATAGAAAGAGAGAGGGAGAAATTCTTGGTGAGGCGGGATTTGAACCCGCGTACCCACCATCCAAAGGCGAGCGTCATAACCACTCTAGCAGGCACGCTAGCAGAGCATAAGATAGCCTCGTATAGTATAGCATAGCAAGGGGGTGGGAAAGGGACATGAGGGTGAGGGCAAGAGATGTGAGGGTGAGAAAGAGAGAAACGAGGAGGGGAGAACGAGTACAGAGAGATCAAAAGAAAGAGAAACAGAGAAATAAATAGAAAGAAAGGGACGAAAGCGAGAAAACATTTGAAGGACACTGTAAATTCCAAAATGTGTTCGGCGAAAGCCTGTGGCCATTCGACGCTGCCGACGGACGCCGCCGACGGACGCCGCCGCTGGACGCTGCCGCGTTGCGCAACAGTTGCGCAATGTGCGTTGGAAGGAGCAACGCGCCGCTTTTGCTATGCGCCACTGTGCAATCACGTGATCGCTGAGAGAGCTTGAGGGGGAGCGGCCACAGCTGGCAACGTGCCAGGCCACGGACGGAAGGACGCTCGCAAGTATGAGACATTAAAGGCTTGCGCCTTAAAATACACAAGGCTAGAGAGCGACTATAGAAAGAAAGAAGCGGCGCTCGTCCTGTTCCTTTGTGTTACGTGTCCTCATTCAATTTGCGCCGAAGAGTTTCCTCAGTTATGAATCAGCACCATAATGCTCAAACCATGATTCTACCTCGAGAGAAAGACGTAGAAAGAAAGAGGAAATATTTAGAAAAGAAGGGAATAAAAAGAGAAAAAGATAGAAGGCGAGAGAACGACTACAGAGAGCGAGAGAAAGAAAGAAAGACATAGAAAAAAAGAGAAAGAAAAACACGAAAAGAAGGGGAAGAAAGAGAGAGAAAGAGGGAAAGAGTGAGGAACAATTATAGAGAGAAAGAGATAGAAAGGAACAGATAAAGAAAACGATAGGAAAATAAGAGAGCGAACATGGCCATGCATGGCATAGAAAAGCAAGGGCTAGGAAAGAGAGAGGTGAGAGGTTCAAAGCCCAGCCTAGCCAGGACTAGCTAGCTGCCCAGAAGCTCTGCTCTGACCCAGCCTTGTGCGACTTCATGTAAGCTGCGTTAATTTTTAGGGGTTAAGCACCTTACGGTCTCGGCTTGTCGGCGATGCATCGTCGTCTGCTGTAGCCGCGTGCATCGTCGTGACCATTTGCTTGCCTGCATCGTCGTGTCCTCTTCATTCGCTCGAGCACGAGATAGGGCACCAGGGCATGCGCATCAACTGCCTGCGAAAGCATGTGTCACGGCCCACGAGAAAAGCCGATCGATGTGCGCAGAATGCATCAGCCGCCATAGGGCAACTGACACACGTACATACGCACAGCATCACCCCGTAAATACGAGCCACTTAAATGTCCACCCGTTATTTTGCGCGCCGACGCAGCACGAGCCCTTCGTAAAAAGGCGGGTAAACGGGCGGCCGCTGTCTGGTGCAGAGGAAGCATTATTCCTTCCTCCATGAGCGGAAGGGACCGAGTCTAGTGGCGCCATTGATCGTATAAAGTGCATCGCCGGGCACGACAGACGATAGCCGAGGCGACGCATTCTCCGCAAGATGACGTGGCGCTCATCCGGAAAGAAAGAGAAATCCCGCAACACAGAGAACCCACTGCTTCCTGCACTCTCTAACCCCGTTGCCACTTTTGCTTTCGCGATCGTAGTTCAGTTTTTTGCTCTTCAAAGGAACAGCGTTTTTTTTACCATTTGTCCCTGTTTGCTCTACCGAAAGTGTGGGTTGTGTGTCGTCCCATAGAAATCATCAGCTTTCCATTGAGTCTGACCTTCGATTCTACTTCCTTTCAATAAATAAAAAGAGAATTAGCGCTTCAATGAGTTTAGAAGCAGTGCACGTGTGCACTGCTTGTAAGTACGCATGCTCGAGGTGGAATGTCTAACGAGACTAACGAATAATGTCAAAAAAATGCATTGTTATGCATTTAGTTCGCGCAGTTTTTTTAAGGTAACTTTTTTGTATTCATTGCTGAATTTTACACATTTACGGAAATTTTCAGCAGCTATTAAATATTTTATTTTATCAAATGTGTCGCACTTAGTACGTCTTTCAGTACTCGGTAGCTGTAAAACGTCACAGCGAATGTATTCGTAATTGATGAGATCAGTTCTTTTCCTTAAACTGTCAGTTGCTCAATAGCCAGAGTTTTAGAGGAGGACAGCGGATGAATGTTGACCACACAAGTTGCTTTTTTTTGCCCCCTAAACAACTTCACATTTTTATATTCCGCCTCAGTCGGGATGTGACGGTTGGACCTGCACATATAACCCAAAGCCATATGTTGTGCTGAAGGCGGCCACTGAGCCGTCGCAGTGCATACACGTGTAGGAAATGAAGAGCAAGTCTTGACAAGACGCAAACCAAGGCAGTATAGCAAGATGTTATAAAGGCTAGGTCGGTGCAAAGGGAAATATATAATAATGATTTCTCTCAAATTCACAAGCCAGGTGCAGATGCATAACGTAAAATGAACAAAATTAAACACGCCTTGGCCAGTTCGCTACACTGCAGCTGGAAAGTGTACTCAGAGAGGAGAAGGAGAGGAGGCGTGTTGCGCAGACAAGCGAATGCAAACGCAATGCCAAAGGTCGGTTCAATCCAGGGTGACATTATGCATACGCACCACTGCTCAACCTGAAACGATTTACAGCGAAAGCTGTTATGAGATCACAACAAGGGCTGTTTTTGGAGCCGTAGTTGTCCGCCGCCGCCGCCGCCGCCGTTGTCCGTAACCACTATCGCGTGAAATAAGAAAAAAAAATTACACCATCTACCGCTAAAGGGGACCATAAGGTGATGCAAAGCAGCGTTTCGGCATGTCGAGCTCGCGTTTCATCTGTAGCTGTTTCCCGCCGACGTTGCAGTTTGCGCTGGGCATCCCTAGCCCGTAGCTCGGGGTCCGCTTGCCGACGTTTACGTTACGCTTCGGCGCGTCGAGCCTTCCGCTGCTCCACCCACTGCTCCGCGATTTCGGCAGGCATTAAGGTATTACTGCAACTGGCACCGACGATGACGTTGGAACTCATGACACCCGCGCAGCCGGCGCAGTGACTGAGCGTGTGTACCACCTGAACGAGCCTTTTATCTAAACGAGGAGGGGGAGTGGAGAGGGTTTGCGCATGCGAAGTAAGGGTGGTGACGCCGCACACCACCACCGGATTGAATTCCGCCATAAGAGGCTTCGCATTTAAAACCGAAATAAGAAAAAATATCCAGGATGGAACGAGGTTCGAACCTGGGCCCTCTGCGTGGGAGCCCAGTATTCTGCCTCAGAGCCATGCCGGTGCTTGAAAGTGCTTTGGGAAAAAACCCTATACAGGCTTCATGTCGGGAAGGAACCACATTAACATACGCAATATAGCGCGGTAGAAGAGTAAAGTAACAACCAGGCATCACACAACGCGAATTCTGTAACCAAGCGTCACACAATGCGAATTGCACAACGAGTGGGTTGTTGAATGCTCCCAACCCATTACAAATGGCTCTGCCATAATTTTCAAATGTCATCAGCCACAGCACCAACAAAGTGCACATAACGCCTTACAGGTGTTTAGTGGGTACCACGGTTCTACGCAGAATGACGAAAAAGGCGTAGTGGCTGCTTCCTTACTTCACAAATATTATGATGACTTATAGTGTAGTGGGTTCCTCGCAAGTGTACCTATATATCGGCTGCCAAGGAAGCTAATAAGGCTCCCATGATCCATATACTCAGGGTCTCGATAAAGTTAATTCCTTCTCTCTCTCTCTCTTTCTCACGTTAACGTATGTTATAAAGCGTAGTGGGAGAGTTAAATAACAACCGGGCGTCATGCAATAATTACGTAACTAGTGGGTCATTTAAAGCTTCTAACCCATTATAAAGGGCTCAGCCATAATTCATTGTCATCAACCGTCGCATCAACAACAAAGTGCACATAATGCCTTACAGATGGTATCTCGCTTCTCCGCAGAACGACGTATAATGTCGTGGTGGGTGCTTCCCAGCTTCACAAAAATTATGATTTGTGGCGTAGTGGGTACGTCGCTAGTGTAGTTGTATTGGTAGCCACAATAGAGTTTATAACGGTCTCTAGAAATGCCGCTCTTCCAGCTTTCGCTGTGGCTGTGCTGCGCTTTCAGCGCAGGCCTGGCGTTTTTTTGTTTCGATAGTCCAGTGTTTCTGGCGCCGCAACTAACATATTCAATCAAACTCAATGACGACGCTGCGGCAACAGGCAACCGGTCGCCCAGCAGCGCAGTGCGAGTGTATTCACGCGTAGCACAGATCATCCCGACACGCCTTTTTAAAGTCCGCGGTAGGACGTCACGTGAGAAATACGCACGACTTACGGAGCGAAGCTGGTTTCGACGCGGCTTCGAGAAGCTAAAAAAAAAAAAAAAACTAAAGCGTAACGTCTGCGGAGAAATCCCGTCAGTCACGTTATCTGGAAAAGCTGGGCTTAAGCCGCTTAGACTACACCGCTCGCTGGACATAGGCAGATAAGCCAGCGCGAGAACTGTTTTCGAGAGCGGGCCGGGCATCAGGAAACCGGAGCCCTTACTTTGTGCGTTGGGATTCCTTTTAAGCGGGCAAAGATTAAGCGAGAGCTTACGGGCGCACCCAATTTAAGCCGCCCACTTTCTCGAACGAATAGAAAGAAGTATAGCAACGGTCTGATCCAGGCAGTTTCAGCTTAAGCTCTGAAAGAGTGATCACAAGTAAGTGAGACAAAGGCGTATCTAAGGAAAGCACGAAAAGTAGTTCTATCTTAGTCCTCACGAGAAAGAAGAAAAACAATTACGCGCTGGCAGTAAGACGTTGCGGACATGATCGCTGGCAAATAAGGCGAAATCACCAGCGGAGTACAAAGCGCGCTGTAATTAAATTCTCGCTGCGCAACCTTCACCAAACAAAGCGTTCTTCAGTAAACAGTTTCTGTCTTCTATTTTTGCCTGTTTCCAGGACACAGTCTAAGCGCGTCGTTTTGAGGAAAGGTCAAGTGCTAGCCGCGGTGAATACTTCCTTGCGCCTCCGAACGGATTAGGATGGTTTTGTTTATTGGCATACGCATAAACCATATCCCATTTTCAATTACGAACGAACGATTGTCGTTGTTTTTTTTTAATATTATCCAAATACGAATAGGAACTTACAATGCGGCTTGCAATGACTTCCTTTTGTTCGCAAGATATTTTCGGTTGTGTCCCTCTATTGACACACACCCGGCAGCAATAGTTTACGAGACGTGCGCTTCACTGCAAATGAGAACTTCTGCTCCGTCAATGCAGGGAGCTTCTAGTGTGGTGGATAACTGTATGGATCGCAAAGGCTACCATAGGCTGGGGCACCCAATTGCAGGTGGCGGTCCCAGACAAAGCTGGAATATAGCTTGTACAAAAATTTTGCGTCCCAAAAATTTATGCTGGAGTACGTACATCTTGTAAACGGTGGTCCTTCGGGTCCGGATTGAACGAAAGTTTGAGTTTTCGTAAGATAATAATAACAATCATCGCATTGCTAACTTGCCACGCTCTCCGTTATGAGTAAACAATGAAGTTCATTATGCGAGGTTATTGATCCAATGCATTAGACGTGTTCTATGAATCTCGCATCGGTACTAAGTTAGGCTAGTAGGGAGCTTGGGATAAGGTAAACAAATAATTCAGCGCAAGAAATGTGGGACAAAATGAATTACAGGACACTAAAGGTGTTTGCAAAACGCTCTCATTATCTTTTTTCTCTCGCTGTTTTTTTATGATTTTCCTTCTCTTGCTTTCGCTATCTCTTTCAATCTATTTCCTCCTCAATACGTCAGCAAACCGGAGGCGCATTTCGTTTAAACCTGTGTACTTCATTTCTTTCTGACTCCATCTCTTCCCCTCAGCCATGTCTTTTTTTCTAGAAACAGCGCTGCGGCGCTAAAAGAGAATGTGCCCTTATCTTTCCAAATTTGGGTTGCTGTACATCGTTTCATTTGATAATTTTGAACCTATGGGATTTCGCTACATCTCAGGCCTCCTTTTGTCACTAAGATTACCGGTTACCGGGAGCGATGCGACGAACAGCGAAGACTGGATCAACGAGAGTACCTTATGTAATATATCTAAACACTGGCGACTGAGATCACAGTGGGGCGCACAGTTATAGTAGTTACGTCTTCACAGACGCTTCCACAATTCACCCATTTATTCCAACAGCCATCCAATTTGACAAGCGACGCACACAAGTATTTACTCGGAAGGATTGGGTTACAGCGCAAGGAATGGGACAAACAGACTAAGTCTGTCGCGTTCCTTGTGCTTTTGCCGAATTCTTCTAGTATGCACCAACCAGCCCAAGTTAACACCTCAATGTGCGCAGAAAGGCTGTGTATAAAGACCACGGTGTAAGAGTATTCGCCGCGAGATCGGGCTACAGGTGGCAGGACCGTCGCAGCGCCAGTGTGGATAGGCGGTTGTCGGCGCGTGTACAAACGCACACAACAGCGCTTCCTTGTGAGCGATTTGACCCGATTTCCGGCAAAGAAAATGCGTTGACTACAGCTCTCTGGTAATATGTGCGCTCTTCATTCCCGAATTAATGCACGAAGCGCGCCGAACGTCGCTATTACTTGTGAGAGAAGCGCATTCTGCCAACGAATGGGTTGCTCGCCTTCGGCAACAGTCGGCGTTTTCGCAATGGATGACGTTTTCTTGTTGTTTTATTTGTACATGTTTAGCTTGTCTTCTACCTAGCACTGCTGTAGCGCGACTGAATTAAGTATTTACTTCTTGTTCATCCGGATACCCCCCAATAAAAAGAAAGCCCGTATTCCTGCACCATGAGTTTAAATAGCAATATGTGCACTGCGTGCTCAAATATTCATCCGCGTTTCTTATTCAGTTCTCCATGAAATGTAGGACAGTTGATAGGTTTACTGAGGACATGTATACGTGGCTGACAGCGCTTTAGCGCTACGGAGACGTTTAACACGCACACGCTTGTTTTTATTCCAGTAACAGTACACAAAGGTAACTGTACAGCACGGAACTTTCTTCGACTGATTACTTGCACGACAGTAATAGAACAAAGGCCCGGTTATTTCACGGGACTAGAATACATTTTTTTCATGCGAATAATGTCCGTTGCCTTCCATCAATCTACTAGCTATAACAACGCAACACAAACGCTCAAGGTAATGTGAAGAAAAAAAAAAAGATGTGGCTTCGCGTCAAATTACTACGCCATAAATGTAAAGTACGCCGAAAGTACCGACGTGTCAGACGTGACTTGACAGAAATATTTCTCCGTAGTGGGACAAACAACTAAAGCTCATCGCGTAACCTGTAAACGACAGTCCCGAAGTTATACACCTAACCACAACGCGCAAGTGCATGAAGTGCATGAGTCTTTTTTTTTTTTTTTTACCACCGACAAAAGGCCATATTCACATGAGATTTAATACTTCTCAATTTTAAGAAAACACTAAGTGCACTTTGCAATGCGCTTGGACCACAGAGCGGCACCAACACTGATAGACTCTCGTGAACGGAGGGTACGACGACCACACACAGCACTCTTGACAAGTGCACTCACTGATCTTATTACAGTACATATACAGCCGATCAAGGCCAAATGCTTCTTTACATCGTGTTAGGCATACGTACGAGCGGTTAAAGTTGCACTAACGCAACGGAACAAACCGCCTGTTGAGGACCTGCATGACGTACGCGCACATGCAAACACAACGTGGCTAGCAGACGACGCATGGAGCAATCCACACTAGGCGCGGTTCAGCCAGAAGCCGCCAGGCGGCGACTCCGCTCGATCTCGCGGCCAATACTCGGGTGATGACGCTCTACCCCCAACGCATGGGAAACCGCAATCCACGCGCGTCCAGATAATGTTCGGGTTTTTATGAGATGACTTGCAGTTTCATCGGCGCCGTCTTAGAGGGCGCTGCGAAAAGCGGGGCAGTCGTCTCCATAGCAACGCGCAAGCTGCTGATAACGTGCGTTTTTCGGTGCCATTTTGCTGGATAATGTGCATCCGCCAAGTGGCGTCGAGGGGCGAAATCGAGAGAGCAACAGGAGAGGGCGCGGCGAGCGCGGCGGCGATGACGCAGCACCACCGTGATTCGTCTACTCGCGGGCGCTCTCCGCCTTAAGCCATTAGATGGCGCACCGCTCAACGGACCGACGAGCGGACATTTTCTGGCCGCTTAGTCGCGCGCAGTGTCAACACCTGAATATTCTTACACCGTGATAAAGACTGAGCGGTCTGTGCCTGGTGGACAGAGAACTAGACACCGAAGGAAACGATAAAAAAATCGAAAGTCATTCGAGTTATTCGGCGTTGGAATAGCAGTAGCAATCATCGTAATGTGAAAACGAGCGACGAATGGCGTTAATTTTCTGCATAAATATTTGTGGCAGCAGCAATGCCTCAAAGAGCTAAGAGGATGACGCCCAAATCATGGGTGCATAATCTGAGGAGGCATTTACTAAAGTAGTGGCTACCTAAATATCTAGGGGTCGATCGTATAATAGGTAATTCCTTCCACGAGCCGTGTACTTAGGGAAAAACAAACATCTCCTCGGACGCACTTATTCGTAGGTGGTAAGGGGTCCATGGCCAAGAGGAAATTTTCAAAAAAATGCTGCGCACGCAGTAGTGCAATTTTTGCAGAAATCGGAAATATCACAAAGGTACTAAATCTGATAAGAATTTTGTTCGCGTTACTGTTAACCAGTATGCTTGGCCACACGATTATTCTATTTTCGTTTTAGCAGAGAATTCTTTCTGAAAACATAACTGTTGCAGCTGCAGTGTGGCACTTAAGAGATAATTCCCAAGTGACTTATGATCGGCTATGACGACATTTTACTGAACTTTCATGTTATGTGTGGTCGTTTGAATTGCGTGAATACTTGTGTTTTGTCAACCTTAGTGTTGCGTGGACACATTTTTGTATTTGAAGAATTTGGACTTAGTGCATCAGTCTTGTACTATGTGCCTTTGGGAAGCGTCTATGTGTCTTTGAGGTGAGGAGCCTTGTGTTTGTTTTCTACTTTGCGACGACAGCTATTGTGCAAGAGGAGAGGAGTGGCCGGCGCCACGCATTAGCCCCAGCCTCTCCGTATATGCATTTAATTTAAAAAAGGCGCTCTTGCACACAAGAGGACCACGTGTTTGCGCGTTAGAAACTTTGGTGTTATCTAAAGAAAAATCAATTTAGCGCAGGACGCGCGCTGTAATCATTGAGCTTCGCGCTCTGTGCTTTCATAGGTGCGAAATATTATGAATTACTCTGCAATGTTTTATGACTAAAGTACTACAGAGGTACAAATTTACCGCGCGGAAATGTAAGCCCTATTTTACGCGCCGATAGCTGCAGTGCCCGAGCTAAGGGTTTGTTTGGACGCGTCAGGCGAATCTTTACCGTCCTCGTCGTCATTACCGTGGCTGTGATAGTCTGTTTAGAGGCAAGGTGTGGCAAAGTATCTCCGTGTGGGCATCAGGCTGTGAGTATAAGATAAAGCATACGGTGGCGATTTGAGCAGGATAGCTTCAGACGTTTTGTCTTCCTTTGCACCCTGTGTGTCAGGTCACGTGATGATGTGGGCTCTGAGATAGAGCTACCAGGGGCGGGAAGGTGGGGTAACATCTGTTTATTTGTCACGACAATGGATGCGCGTTGCATGTGGCGGTGGTCCGCGTGGTTTATCTAGCTCGTATAATATAATAATAATTGTCGGGGTTCAACGTCCCAAAAAGCACGATATGATTATGAGGGACGTCGCAGTGGAAGTCTCCAGGAATTTATACCAGCTGGGCTTCTTCGACGTGCACCTCAATCTAAGTACACGGCCCTCAAGCATTTTCCCGTTCATCGAAAATGCGGCCGCCACGTCCGGGATTCGATCCCGCGACGTTCGGGTCAGCAGTCGAGCACCATGACCACTAGACCACCATGGTGGGTCTCTGGTACTTGCATAATCTGATGCGGTTGCAATGCAAAGACGCGACGAGAAACAAGTCGACTTCGTTGGCGACATCGCGCACGCTGTCCTTTCGTGCGCCTGGTAGTGGGAGCTGTGCATTCGCAAGTTCTGAAGGCTCACTGAAGCGACAAGTATCCCAAGTGTTGTACATATTCGCAAAATGCGCGTTTTTTTTTTCATGGAAATACAAATAAGGAAGAAGTTCTGGCGAAGATGAAAGTTTGAAAAGATCAAAAATCTTTTAACATTGGGTGCCGCTGTAGCTGACGTTTCAACAAACAGACTTGTCTTTGTCAAGGCTTTCGTGGTATCCGAAACAACACCGACAACCGCGACAACAACAACGAAAGTTTATTTTAAATTTTTATGGACCTCACATATTTACATATTTTCCGGGTTCCGCATTTTTCTACAAAATCAGATGTCGTTCATCTTCGCATCCGTACGTTTAGACGGAGAAGTTCCATTAGGCGTAGCTACTGCGAGTGGCTGGGACTCCTGCGCAGTCGGCCTCCGTCCTCTTGGAGAGGTTATGAGCACCGAGGGCTGGCCTTCCTACGTCGCTCTGGCTTCTCTTTCATGGCTGGCCGCATTCAGCGGCTCGCTGCCAACTACTTTAGGCACGATAAAACACTCCAAACCGTGATCTCGCGAGGCCCTGGAGTTCCAGCATTCCACCCCGTGTTTCTGCTGTATGCATTCTTACAGCGAGCTTTTCATTCTATTTACCAGGGTCACGCATCACGCAAATTTATTCGTGGCGCCCCTCACAAACACGACCTTATGTGCTCTTGTGAGAAAGTGAGGTTGTGCAGGCCAGGCGGGCTGCAACGGCTGCTGCGTCAATATTTTTTGATAGCTCAAATTCTTTTCGATAGGCTATGTATGCAAATGCAGTTACAACCGTGGGGTTGAATTTCTCTCGCCTGACCTCAGGGCGGGGTGCTGGCTGAACGCATCTGAGAGAAGCGAATGTCCACTACAGTTGTGGCCTCGTGGCAGCTTTCTCTTGCAACTGGACCATGCAGCGCACGCACGAATGGAACCGGTTGCGCTAGCCTTCGGCTTTTCTGACTAGAGCGCTTATTGGCCGTTCATGCGCGAACGTAGGACACAGCGGTGGCCTCTCGATAAATTTGTGGAACGTTGGCTCAGCACGGGCGGTATTCAAAAGTATGAGCCTTCAAAATTTGAAAACAGTAAGGCTTTACGAAAAAGGCTTGCTCGCGAAGCTCGCAGTATCGTCGGAGAGTCATGTTCTGCCACTGGAAAAAACGCGTGCTACAGCCGTTTATTGATTCATCCTGAAAGTGCCTCGTCAAGGAAGATTTGTACTACTCGTTGGAGGAGACGAAAGCTCGCCAAGCTAAACCAAAGCGTTCAAGAGTTTTACAGGTCCAGAAGAATTATTGTTTTACGATCTCGTTGGGTAAATAGGCAGCAGCATGAGGAGATAACCACACCTCTTCAAGCTATAGCTAGTGTAAAATAATACTTCGAATGATACTTGCTTGCGTATCAAAACCTTACTTGATTAAAAATAATTGAACTATATCGGTAACGTTTCGAAATGCATGTGTAACGTGCACTGAAATGAAAAGAATTTTCCTTCATGATTCTGGGTTATTCCGTGCATGCTTAATACTGAGAAAGCCAATTTTCTGTTCCTAAAGGTACTGAGCAAATGACGTGCGTTTCTCGGCCTTATAGATGAGTTCTTCGGCCACGCATTTCTATGAGACCGAAATGCGAAAACTTCCGTGTATTTAGACTTAGGAGCCGGTTGAAGAAACCGAGTTGGTTAAAGTTAATTCGGAGTCCCCCAATATATACAGCCTTCCTCATAATCATGTAGTTGTTTTGGCACTTAAAACGACATAACTTAATTTTTAAGTGCTATGAACACTGAGGTTGTTTGCAGACACTGCCCTTTGATAATACATCTTTATTTAAAACGCGTATTTTCTTGTCATCGTAGTATTGCTAAGTGATTTATTATTCTATAATGGGTCATATATTCCTCTTAAACAAGTTTTGTTGCAGAAGTGTGATACGAGCTGCACAGATCATGTCAGGTGCCGAACGGCGTCCAACTATCGCTGATAACATGCCGAATTATCGTTGTTCCTTGCCGAACGGTGTAAAAATTATCTTTTATGTATTTTAGAAAGCGTGGTCTTTACGGGTTGGTATCTGACGATGTAGCTCCAATCGCGGTATGAACCCATGTCGCGGTATGGACGTTATGTGTTACGAACTCGCCCAGGCGTCTATAGAAGCTTGGGCCAGTTGGAGGATGTGTATTATGGCTCTCTCAGCTCGCGAATGGTTGTTTTATTGAAAACGAAAGGCACAGAGGAGAAGAAAGAGTGCTTTATACTGCACCTTTATTCTTGTTTTTTATCCTAAAGGGAGAAAAAGAACGATCATGAATTATACCACGTTGTGTTAATGGGCCATCACCTATCACAGTAGTCTACATTTCTCTGTTTACTACTTTGCGTCAAGGCGTACTCTTGAGCGATAGAGAGAAACGGACATGTCGAAGACAATATTTACTTTAAGCTCAATAAGTCTGTTTTTTTCAGAAGCAACTACGTGAGTTGCAGCATAGTTTGTAGTAACTTATTTCCTGTCACACTCGTAACTCTGCTCGCTACATGAACCGTTGCGGAGAAGCACAGGGCGGCTTCCATACTGATGGATCAGCTATAGCTGAGCTATCAGAATGAAAGCTTTGTGTTTTGCTTCATCGGAATGCAACCTGTCTACAGCAGGTTAGAATAAGTAAATACCACCTCGTTTAAGCTTCTTTGCCGCTACGATACAGGATATTCTTCTACAGCTCTCTCATTAGTCAACCTCCCACGTTAGCACCGCCATAATGACACTGGTTCAATTCTGGCGGTGCCGGTTTCGTCACAGTGCAAGCTGAATACAAAGATAGTTGCGTGTCATGCGCGGTTGGTGCACTGGAAGGAATTCTACATATCAAAATAATTATTGTAGGGTCTCCTACGTTAATGTAGAGTCTAATCTATGCGGGACTACAGCGCGCCGAATGATCTGTCGCACGCAATACTCCATTGTCTTTTTTTTTCGATTAGATAAAAGCGATTTTATTTGCATCAGCGCGGACCGAAGTACGTAACCAACGACGCCGCATTATTTTAGAGCACAGCTCTTAGGCGTCTGCTCCTGCGTTGAGCAGTGTCGCCGTCACTGTTGCCGTTGCCGTCGGTGTCGTAAGCGATAGACATCAAAAAATAAAATCAGAAAAAAATACCCAGGATCGAATGCGATTTGAACCCGGGCCCTGTGCATCACAGTCGTGTATTCTACCACATAGGCATGGTCTTTTTTTCTTTATTGACCAGAGAGCCAGGCTTGCACGTGAAACTCATGTGCAAAAAGACCCGATACAGGCGTCATTTCGGGCAAGGAATCGTGTTAGCCTATGTAATATAGCGTGGCAGAAGACTATATTAACAGCCAGTCATCACAAAATTCTAATTGCGCAACGAATGTGTGGTTTAATGCTTCCCGCCCACTGCGAAGTGTTCAGCCGTAATTCCGCATCGTCATCAGCCACATGCAACATCAACAAAGTGCACATAATGCCTTACAGATTTGTAGCGGGTACCTCGCTTATCCGCAGAAAGAAGAATAATGGCGTGGCAGGTGCTATCCTACTTCCCAAAAAATATGATTTATGGCGTAGTCGATACCTTACAGGAATGCCAAAACTTAAGACACAGTTGGCCTTGCCCCAACACGAAGCTGCACTCAGAATTCGCATTAGGCAGTATCGTGATCGTCGGTGAATTTTTTTCAGCGGAACATTTTTTCGTTCTTTTCACCGGTCTCTATTCGACCTGAAAAAACATCATATCTGTGTATTCGTGAATGCATCGTTGACAATATCGTGGGACGCACGCTTGCCCAGCAGCTGTGTGCAGGCTGAAGCACGCATGAGTGCAATAATTAAGTAGCGCTAAAGACGATTGATGCTTTGCTAATTGCTGCCTTCACATAATACCATTTAGCGCCATAGGAGACATCTTTAGAAAGCTCGTGGCCAAACAGTGAAATGCGGGTACGTTGCGCTTCCTGCTTAGAGGTTAGGTGCTGCTGTTTCATTGGACGTAGCAGGTGGGGGCGTGGCTCTACGAAGCAAGTTGAAATGGTACTTGAAGATGAAGAACAATGTAAATATGTAGAACGCGTGGTCATTAAAAAGGTAAAATAACGCCCCATGCGGCAAATTTTGATATTCTCCTTACCAAAATGGAGTATCACAGTATGGGTGACTGTTCTTCATCAATGCTTCTGGTGAACTGACTGAGTGATTCGTGCATCCATATCCTGCGTCATTGATTGAAAATTGGATCAATGCATGCGCACGTGGTTCCTGCTTTCCTGCCTTGAATTATGCTCGTGTACAGGAGCTCAAATAATAATTTGGAACAATGCACAAAAAATACAGCCGTGGCCTGCACATGCGTGGTCTCTATAGCAAGCAAGCCTCGCTCCCTAGGGCATATAGAATGCCGTTTCCGTGCGCCGAAAGGCTACCGTCAGGTGCCTTTTAGCGCTGTGACAAGCTGTCTGGGCGCAGTGGGCCTGTAACACACTAGAGCACTGCACGCTGTAATCAGACATGTGGTGTCCAAAAGATAAGACGCGCACAGTGTGACAAAATATCAAGGCGTCAAAGCCCATGAATGCGCACTTAGAGCGCTTATTCGCTTATGATCCAACGCCCTGCAGGCACACGCACACAGCGCGTCAGAGACACCGTCCAATAGGAAGCATAGGAAGAAACTGACGCTATAGCCTTTTGACGCGGGGCAACACCAATCTATAAGGGGTGTTCAGATGAGAATGTACGAACCGACGCTGTGGGAATAAATGAAGGCTTTATGCAAAGTATACACCATAGGCCTGAACACAATGATCCCATTGATGAACGAGCAGAAGGTTTCTCTGCTCCTCGAAACCCTGTGGCCGTAACGACACCCAGTTTTACGGAGTCATTGAGTTTGTCGTCCGAATTGAAGCGCTTCTCTTACAGATGTTCTTTTTTTTTCAGGGGACCAAGCACATGGAAATCGCTGGGCGACATGTCCGAGCTGTAGGGCGAATGGTCAAGCTGCTCCAACTTCAAATTGGCCAATTCCGCGTGTGACCCTGGAGACGTGTGGACGATAAAGTTTCTCACAATAATACCTAAAGGGAAATCTGGCGCCAGCGTCTATGCGAATTTCCTAAGGGGCACCGTTGCCGGGATGGGAATGACGGTATACGTGCCTGCGAGGCTTGTGTTGAGCGAGGCTTCGGCTAAAAAGCGGATATGACTGCGCAAATAAAGCTTCTCTCAAACAAAACTTGTTTTAAATGGATCTCATTCACGTGTATTATATTGTAGAATAAAAGCCCACCCATCTTTACGGCACAACCAAACAACGAAAGAAAGAAACAGACGACGAGAAGTCGCAGAGTGAACGGTAGCCTTGCCGTCTGCCTTCCAATTTTAGCGGCCTTTCGTTACTTTTTACGCTTCGAAAAATTGTACATGAACGCATAAGTTTCCAAAATTACATAAAACTCGTTTCTCTGCAATGATAAAAAAGGAATAGCTTACTACGTGCTCCTGCAGTATGAAATCAACCGTTTTAACCTAAAGGAACGCGTTGACGCCAGACACGTCTTCGAGGTGGTGTCCGGGCTCTTCGTGAACGATACCAATCCGAGCCAAGTCCGAAACGCACATATACGGTCATTCCCATGCATACAACAGCTCACTGGCGCCAGATTTCCGTCTAGGTAATTGTGAGAAACTAGGACGTGAACACGCGTTATCATCGAGCAAGAACACACCCTCCGTGAGCAGCCCCGGTCTTTAGTTCTTGATGGACCAGCGTAAACTTTGGAGTGTCTCACAGTACAAATCGGAGTTAATGACTATTCTGTGCTCGGGGAATTCAACAGTAGCAGACGTTGGACTTCGAAAAAGATGGTGAGCAACACCTTCCCTGCTGGCGCCGCGGCTTTGCACTATTTTAGGGGGAGGTGACGAGGCATGTGTCCACTGCTTGCTGTCCCACTTGGTCTCTGGCTCGTAGTTATGGCCCGAGCTCTCATCAACTGTGACGATCCGCTCCAGGAAAGCGGGGTCTTCATGATACCTAAAATGATCTTGAAGTGCTCTCCCCTACGCAGTTCTTCGTGCTGGTCGGTGAGCTGTTTCGGAACCCACTGCGCGCACACCTTCCGATAACGCAACTTATCGTGAACAATTGCCCACACTGTTCCGGCGCTTACATCCACCTTCACCGCGAACATTCGCTATGTGACACGGCGATCACTCCTCACTAGGTCGCCCACCTTGTGGATGAGATCGGCCGTGACGACTGTGTTTGCGTGACCTGTTCTCGGGACAAAACTCTCACGGCCTGCACAAAAGCGGACACTCCATTTTCTCACGGACTTGTCGGACACACATTCTTCTCGGTATATGGTCGCCATCCGGCGATGAGTGATGGCCGGTTTAACATCTTACGCTGTCAGAAATCGGATAAGCCTCACTGCTCCTTAATCGTCAAATTTCGCAATGTGAACGCCATCCTGCCCTCATACGCACTGCCGCGTCATTTGGACGGCGCTATTTATAAGATCTCTGCTCTCTCCTGCGCATGCGGGCGCCCCCGTATGCTCCGATCCACGGCGGGGACTCCAGTCACATCCCGAGATATCTCGTTACGTGTCCCATAGCGGCATAGGCATCTATGCTAACGGTTACGTTGCTACGACCTTTTGTACCTTTTCATTTGAACACCCCTCGTATATGCTTTAGGGAGCTTTCTTGCTGGCTAGACCCCGCACGCCCGGGCCATGGCCCTATTTTTCCACCGGCTCGTTCCGACGTCGAGCGGCCGCCTGTCCCGCATTTGGAATTATTCTGTGAGCACCTCTACAGTCTGTTCGTGTTATACGGTGGGGGTTTTTTTAGGACACCTGAACTGTCGGGCCTCTCTCGTATAGCTCTTATGTCATCCCGTGTGTGCTAAGTTAGGCGCAGTGGAGCAGGCACAGAAGTTTTCGTCCTGTGCGTCTATGTCTGTCTTCGTGATATCGTAATGGAATACGGCATCCACATATTTGGAGCTCTCTTCTTCAGACGTGATGACGTGGTGTGTGTGATATAGTGACCAGGCGTCCCACACACGTGCATTACAAAATACCCCTGCCGCAGTGCTTGTCAAGTATCGAAACAGTGCTGCAGCGTGCCACGAACCGGTACGTCAAGATCGTCGACCTTACCAGTTCGCTCTGACAATGAAGTCTCATATTTTTTGTAGGATAAGTGCCTCTAGTTTTCCTGTTATACTAACTTAATCGCCCCTTGACAGCGGCTGTCCAATTTTTGTGCAGCCAGCGCTATGGAAAAGTTAACCTTATCTAGTTCACCGATGTCTCGCCTATTGGATGTGATGCTGCGGGTGAAACAATGAAATAACATACGCGACGTCCTGTGGATAAAACCCTTTTGAAACTTTGCCACTGAATCCAATGAGATAGGTGAACTAAACGAGCAAAAGTAAGCGGTACTGTGGTAGCTGCCACAAAGAGCGAGTTTTCCCAATCTCCGTAAGTACCATATACTGTTTGTCCTTGCATCAGCACCATGTTAGCACTTCTCTCCCGCGTGCGTTGCATGAATATAGCGCAATACCATCGGTCTAGTTGAGAGAGAGATACAATCTTCGCTATAATGAACAGGCTTGCGAGCTTGCATTTTTCTCGATTTTTTAGCATAAAAAAAATCAAAGAAAGGGGGGACAGCGCTTGAGCTGAGTGCCCAAGAACATGCACCTTGGACGTACTAATTTAGGGCAGCGTCGTGATCGGCGAACGCGATACACAGCACGCGTGCTTGTTCCCATAAAAGTACAGGGTTGCTAGGGGCGCGAGCGAATCAGTAAACAGGCATAAATCAGCGCCCCCGTGGTGTTGCCGTGTGTACACATACATGCACGGCCCGCAGCTGTTTGCGTACGTGACTTTCACTTAGAATGAGACAACGCGCGCTCGGCGTTTTCGGTGCAATACCACCTGAGTGCGTTATGTTGCGTCTATAGGGGCTCAGCAACGACAATGTCGCGTGGGTCCGGCGGAAGTATGCATGAATGGCTATAAGTAGCGCTACTCCATAGAGCGAACTGTTGCAGCGTTGCACCGGTACACGTAGGCTGTCTGCCTTCAGAGTTGAATGAGTGGGCCCGGTGACAACCAGTATAAGAAAAACCAGTGGCGCGAGCGCTAATTATTTACTGCCTGCTATCCTGTTGCTTTCATTTTCGCGTAGAATATAGAGCAAAACAGAGACGTTCTACGTGACCCGAGCTTCACATAGGAATATACTTTTAAAAATTGCAGCACGTGCCGCAACCCAGCTGTATTTTTTATGTGTGAACGTGTTCATATTTGGGTGTTTTGATGAATAAGCACAGGTTTAGTTGGAACAGATATGATTGGTTTCATCATTAAAACATTAGCGTCATCATATGTTTTCCCATGCCAAACAAAAATGTATTCATACCTCATGTGAACGCTGTGAAATAGGAACTCATGTCAACACAAATCTGTGATCATTCAATACTTACCACGTGCCGCAATGAGGTGGGTAGTTCTTAGACTCAATGTAAATTCTTCGCAGAACTAGCTGCTTAATCATCGAAGGCATAGTGTTTTTTTCTTTAACTTGGCAGGCATGAACTAGCGGCTGCTTCTTTATTAAGCACTGTCTGCCCGGCCCTATCCCCTCGAGCTCTCTAGACAACACTGAATCTTGTGCTCAAGTAAACTCGTTTTATGCTAACGTACTTTTGCGAAATGAAAGTTTCATTCCAAGCACTGAAGGCATTGCACGTAAGCAACTTTTCGACCAATCATGTATGAGCAACGTTTTTTTAGGTATTTCATGTGTTTGCCGGCATACTAATTCATATGGCTGCTGCGCTAAAGAAGTAGCTTCGCAAGAAGTTCGATTTTGATTCGCCGTTGTTGCGCAAGTCTGCCATCCTTCCTTAACTGCCAGATTATTAACTTTTTATTGAGTGTGGGTAGTATGCAAGCAAATGTGGCAGCTGAAATCAAGTGATTTTGTGAGACGCTCTGATCGGCCTATACTATCGGTGAGAAATCACCATACCCAGGTATAGGATGGGGAGACAACGACACAACATCGTGTCTTCAAAGCGTCCTTCTTTTCGGCATACGTCACCAATTATAAAGACGAAGCGGCCTCATCTTCTCTAAGGCAACTTCGAGCAGCTTAGGCTTAATGAGAGACATCGCTAATCCTTAAGCTTCTCTCAAGCTTTATTATCCGGGTCTTCCGCGCAGAAACTTCTTTTGGGGATTACAGCTTCAGGCTTACAGATTCTTTCTGGTGCTTTGTCTCAACTTTGTTTATTTCTCATATGAAAGCACCATGTTCTGCTTCCTGCTGTAGTTCCCAGTCTATTTTTATCGTCCTAGCTTTTCCAGGCAGCAGCAAACTGTCAGCCGTGAGCGAGTTATTTTTAAAGCCATTTGCATGGCAAAATGAACCTTGCGTGTTTTTTTTTTTATAAAAAGGCAAGACATTTTTCCATGAGGAATGTTTTGCTTGTTTTCGTGATCTCCTTTTACCTGAGCATAGTTGCAGCAGTAAATATATACAAACAGCACTGTTCTGGTATTTGTCCGCCCGTTTTGCAGATACGTTACTGGAGAAGTGTCGCCTGATGCACATGCGTCGGAACGTCCAGGATGGTGCGCTAAAGGCACTACAGTTTGGGAATTCAGGCCAGATAGTCCGCTACGTGGTGTTCTGGCGCCAACATTGACGCTATGCGGCCAACATTGAACGCGCAACATTGAACGCTATTGCAAAAGATTCCTATGACAGCAAGCACTATGCAAAAATTTCTAGAAAATCGACGTATTTATTTTCGCTGATATTCACTCTAAGTTCACAGGAGATTTTCGGAGTATGCTTTTAGCACAATCAAAATAGTGGTCCCGCCTCGGTGGTACCATGGTTACGGTGACCGGCTGCTGACGAGAAAGTCGCGGGTTCGATCACTGCCGCGGCGCTCGCATTACGATGGAGGCGAAATGCTAGAGGCTCGTGTACTATGCGATGTCAGGGCCGTTAAGAACCACCAGGAGGTCGAAAATTCCAGAGGCGCTCCACTACGGCGTGCTTCATAATCATATCGTGGTTTTTGGCACGTAAAACCCCACAGATTATTAACACGATAGCGTTAAATAGCTCGTTTTCGCAGAAATTCCGGTGTCGGCATCGGCGTCGTTGGTGTGAGCGAAAAATCAGTGTTGCAAATCACAAAGTTGCAAAAAAAAACGCCAGGCCTGCGCTGAAACCGCAGCACAGTCACAGCGAAAGCTGGAAGAGCGGCGTTTCTAGAGCCCGTTGTAAGCTCTCTTGGGGCTACAATACAAGTACACTAGCAATGTACCCACTACGCCATAAATCACAATTATTGTGAATTTGGGAAGCACCTACTAAGCCATTATTCGTCATTCTGCGGAGAAGCGAGGCACCAGCTACACGTGTGTAAGGCATTATGTGCACTTTGTTGACGCGACGACTGATGACGATGAAGAATTATGGCTCAGCCCTTTGTAATGGGTTGGAAGCTTTCAACGGCCCACCAGTTATGTAATTTGCATTGGGTGACGCCCGGTCGCTATTTCCCTCTCCCGTCATGCTGTATAATATACGTTGAGTTGGCGAGAGACGGGTAGGGGGGGGAGCGAAGAACTTTACTGAGACCCCGAGGAAATGGATCATGCGCTTATGGGCTTCCTTGGCAACCAATACAAGTGCACTTGCACTTGCGAGGAAACCACTACGCTCTAAATCATTGTAATTCTACTGAGACCCCGAGGAAATGGATCATGCGCTTATGGGCTTCCTTGGCAACCAATACAAGTGCACTTGCGAGGAACCCACTATGCTATAAATCATTGTAATTTTTGAGAAGTAGGGCAGCAGGCACTGTGCCATTTTCGTCATTCTACGGAGAGCCGTGGTACCTGCTGAACGCATGTAAGGCATTATGCGCACTTTGTTGATGCTGTGCCTGATGACGATGAGAATTATGGCAGAGCCCTTTGTAGTGGGTTGGAAGCATTCAACAACCTACTCGTTGCGCAATTCGCATTGTGTGACGCCTGGTTACAGAATTCGCGTTGTCCGACGCTTGGTGCTTATTTTACTCTTCTACCACGCTATATTGCATATGCTAATGTGGTTCCCTCCCGACATGAAGCCTGTATAGGACCTTTTTGCAGAGCAGTTTCAAGCACCTGCATGGCTCAGAGGTTGAAAACTGGGCTCCCACACAGAGGGCCCAGGTTCGAACCTCGTTCCATCCAGGAATTTTTTTCTTATTTCGTTTTTTTCTTATTTCGAGCGATACTGGTTACGGACACCGGCGGCGGCGGCGGCGGCGGCGGACAACTACGGCGCCAAAAACGGCCGGTGAAATGATCTCATAACAGCTTTCGCTGTAAAAGATCACGCCAGATACACGACGTGAATGGTGATTGAGGAGCTGGCTGGGAGATAATCGGGTAAGCCGTGAATTTGCCGTGCAATTCCTCGACTGTGATATAAAGACGTCACAAGTTGTTATAGTAGCGACTGTGTGCAGGTTTTTGTCGACCCACAAGCGGTCGCAGACCTTGCAGCTGTGGCTGAACGTGTGGTCGAGGAAATCGAGGAAATGTGGTTTTGCCTGCGATCATCAATGCGCTCGAAGAACAAGAGGAAGAAGACCTCTTTCGCGCGAGCGTGCGCATGCTACAGTTGGCTATGCTATATGTGGTTTTGCCTGCGTTAATACAATCATGATGGCGCTCGAAGAACAGGAGGAAGAAGACTTCGCATTCGCGCGAGCCGCGCCTGTAGCGGTCGCCTCTGGAACTAAGGTTACGCTTACGGCGCGGGACATTGCCTCAGCTTAAAGAGCCCCTCACCAGGCCACATAGCAAATTTTAGTCAGACGTCGGAAGTTGTGTGTCGAATGAAGAGCAGTATGCCGCAAGCATTCTTCAAATCAGTCCATTACGAGCTGAGAAAAACAATAATTTGTAGCCGCCTGAAGCCATGATGCGAGACGGGGAGTTTAAAACCCTTGCTGCTCGCCCCGTGTAGCCTTCGCAAGCCAAATCCCTGGCCTCTTCACTTGACACATACTCATGAACACGACATGCGCATGCATGGTCACTTGCGCATGACGTGCCCGAGCCAGCACGAGCAGGCGAGCGGCGTTGCACGGCCGCTACCTTTTCTTTTATGTAGCGGCCGTGGGCGTTGTGTCGGCGTTCTCTGTGCTGATTTGCCTGTTTCAGCGGGACGGGCATGAAAGTTGCGACATTTGTACGGGCACGAGAGTGGCGGTATCATGAGCCAGTGCCGCATTAACGTTTAATTGGACGCGGTAGAATAAATAAGCATAATGAGTGCTCGAACGCGCCGGACATTACTTTCGTTCAAGGGCTGGCGTCTGCTCGATGCGCTAACCGCGGGGGCACGAACGCATGCGAAATGGAGGCACATTAGCCCCGCATCTCGTTGCAATTCACGGGAAGAAAATGAAAAAGATGCACACATTCCCTTTGTGTGTCTCATTATTTCTCTCAAGTTTTATTCATCTATTCAAACAACAAATTACACAGACTACACATGTCGTGTCAAATAATTATCACAGTGTCACGTGCTACTGTTGGCGACGTCAGAGCACAGTCGTCTACGTAGAGGACCGACGTCACAGCGCTACCATCTACGTAGGGCCATTCCCTTACGTACGTCATCCCCTCATTCTCTGGGCGCGCGCCCGCGAGAGGAAGGGCAAGCAGCGTTCAGCTTGAAATTTGGCGCTTTTCCGCGGCGCGTAGCGTTGCAAATTTCGGCAGACGTGATCGTGAACGCCCAATGTATGCATTGCGCTCGTCAGGTCAAAAGGTGTACTTTAAGAATCCGTCGACATTGTTGCCTTTCCGCGGCGCTTATTGCTACAGTTTTACTAATCGATGCAGCGCGCTAGCAGTCAAAACATGTGCATTGCGCAACGAGTGGACGTTTTAAAGGCGCACCCATTCCAAAGCGCTGAGACATATTTAATCATCATCAGCTGCAAAAGCATCAACAAAGCGAGCAGGTGTGTCGGTTCGCTTGTTGCCATTGCGGACGAGTAGTGGGGCCTTCGCAGATTCGCAAAAGGAATAATTATGGCGTAGTGGGCACTCCGCAACTGTACGTGCAGTAGACATTCTAGGATTGTTTGAAACGGCCAATGTTACGCGCAGAGACGTTCGTTTCCTTGCGGCACGGTTGAGGCATGCACCGAGAACCAAAGCGAGGCTAGCAATTGAGAAGGCGATGCGCACGGGGCCCGATTACGCTATCGCGTTCTACTCTTCAAGACGATGCTCAAGCGTACTCCAAGGTTTTAATTTTTTTATATTTGGGGCCACGAAAAAAACCCATATATGATCGTATTATCTGGGGCCAGCACAAAAGAGGCTAGACTAAAGTAAGTATATGTAAACATCCATGGTTTTCCGCGGTTGCGTTAAAGCTTAAAATATTTCTCCTTAACGTATCGTCCAAATACAGTGCGTTTTTTGGTCTCGTTTGCTCCCTACAAAGCATTAAAGAAACAGACCTAAGCCTTCACAAATTCCGGTGAAAAGGCATACATGAACCATGAGATCGCGGTCTGTGGTCATTAGCGGTCAATTAGACCTTTTCTTCGCTATCATGGTCCACGGAATTCGGCCATTATTCGAACGTGACCTGCTCCTCTCCGGTGAGAACGAGGCGCGGTAATCAATAGGAGAGCCTTCTGGCGTCGGCTTTCAAGCATCGCTCCAGGAAGCGAAGCCCGAAGGGATACATGCAGGACGGAGGGGAAAAGGGAAACCCTCGCGTAGTTCGACCGGCTCGCTGGATGAGATATACGGTATTTCGCAATTCTCGCACCGCCATTGGCCCCAGTTTAAATGAAAGTGGAAGCAGTACATTTCTATTTGCTTCATTTTACCGAGATGCGAAATGCCGTTTTGCTTTCAGAAAGTGAGGAAAAAACGTAGACAAAAAAATTTCGCGGGATCCCTTACCGCATGCTAAGCCGACTCGACAACGAAAGCCTTAGAGTTGAATCACCTATCATTTTTTGCTCAGTTATCTCATTTGTTTGGCTTGTGTTTGCTTAGTCATTCGCCGGTTTTCCCTTCTTAGTCATGTATATTAACGCGATAGCGGTAGAGAGCTCGTGTCGCAGAAATTCCGCCGTCGGTGTCGGCACCGTTGGTTGTGAGCGAAAAATCGACCGTGAGCGAAAAATCGAGAAAAAAACAAAATAAAGAATAAAGATTTCGGTCCCATTGAGGATCGAACCCGGGCCGTTCGCGTGGCAAGCAGGTGTCCTACCACAAAGCCACGATGTTACTTGCAGCTGCTTCGGAAAAAAACACTACATAAACGCCATGTAGTGGAAGGAGTCTCCTTAACGCATTTTGTTCGACAGGTATCACGACGAAAACGAGCCCATTCGGTGATTTGTAGGCGCATTTGGGAGGCCATCAAACTATGTCGAAAAAGGCCGGGATAGTGCAGCCATCGCCGCTAAAAACACACACGAACTTTCAAACAACTCTAAAAATGGACAACTATGTCCATCTAGCGGAAAACATATCAACAAGCAAACAACAAACGCTAGATAATATGCTGCCATCTGTGAGGCATTGTGAGACTCTTCATGGCCTCCGAGATGGCGAGCGCGCGGCGTGTATCTTGGAGGCCATGCGACTCTTGCTTTAGATTAAAAACCAGTACCATTCGCGCGCGCGCGCGCGCGTGTGTGTCTATGTGCGTGTGTGTGTAACAATACACATTAATAAGTATGCACTTAGTGGTTGAAGTGCGCACTAGGGGCCGGTTTTCGCTATTGCGTTCAACTCTTAAAGGCGAAGCTTAAGGGTCCCCCAATTTTATAATTTATTTTTGCTAAGGTATTTTTCTTTTGTGTATTACCTACTTACTCTCAATGCAGCCCTAATTACATTAGATTACTTTCAGTTACTTCCTATTCACCCCTAATTAGTAGTTATTAATTTCAGCTACATACAATTTACTCGTAATTACTTTAATTTGCTATTAATTCGTTCTGTCGTGCTTTATTTCACGTTCGCTGTCTCGTATGACGTCGTCCAATTTTTCGTACCACTCTTGTTGTCGGCGCCGACGGTCACTTTTAGGGGCGAAGCACTTTAAGGCCGAGGCTTCTATTCAAGTAAAGCTTCGGCGAAGCTTTACCTGAGTGAAAGCCACTCGGGTGTGCGGCCCATGAATAGTCAAGTCCATGAAGCTAGCATGAAAAATTCACCCATTAATTAGAAAAACGTTCGCTATTACACTTTCCTTCCGCTAACTGTAAAGCTTTTCGCACCGGGATTGAACTGATGCGGTGTACGGTCTTCGTCGAAATACACGTGAAAGCACTGGCAACCATGGTAAGACTTGGAGCACTCGCACGACGACTATCCGAAGGCAGGTATTCCACTGGCTCATGCACGGAATGCAGCACATCACGACACAAGAGCGCGGTCCTCTTGACGTCATGCCCGACCCTCTCGGCGCCGCTGAGCGGTCCTCTTGACATCATGCCCATCTCTCTCGGTGCCACAGTGGCCACAGTATAACTGAGCCGTTGCCGAATTACTCGAAGACAGCACCAGATTAAATGCGCACTTTCACTGTCGAAAGAAAGAGGCGGCGGCAGCTTGATTCATCGGGAAATTCTCTAGAAGCGAGCGACGCTCCGCATGGATGCCATGCTGACGCAGAAACTTCACTCAAGGACCGATCCAAGGTAGATACGGCGCTACTTTGACTATCATAAGTAAAACGCTCGATATTTCCTCCAGCCGAGGAGCATTTAGACTGAAGGGCGATTTGTGAATTGGAAAACAGCCCTTAAGGAGCGTTTTGAGTGAAGGGTCGAGTCGAGGAGCGTTTGTGAATACGGGGTAAAGCATTCAGTCGAATGTGCAGAAACGAGACGGCGCGTAGTGAGACGAGACTTAGTTGAAAAACAAGAGCAAAAAAATAAACCAGCCAGGAGGAAAAATTAAGGGAAGACCGTCGTATAAGTATCACGAAAATGGGCCAAGAAAGACCCCCTCACAAGCACCCTGCCAACTGGCTGGCGATACTGAAAAGCACTCTAATGGGGGTTGAAAAGGAAAGGGTCTTAAACGAATCGCGAATCTCTAGAGGGGGGAGTGTGAGCATCCGAAATAAGAAGGTGGATGATAGAGGAAGAAAGGGCGATAAAAAAAGGTCCAATTGGAAGTAAAATCAAATTGCGGACGGGGAAGCGTTTCGAAGAATTAAAAGCAAGATAAATACTGGAAAGAGCGTAATGAAAAAAGCGGATTCGGGGGAAACGACCCGGCATTTGGGTCGCCACAAGATAACTCCGGCGACGCCCACAGTAAATGCGGCAACGAGGGGGAAAAAAAGAAAAGGTGATGCTGGTTGCCCATGGGCACGCCTTGAAAATTGCTGTCGCTAAAGCGAATCTTCGCGTAGGCTCTGCCGGAGGGCGTGTATAGCGTCGCTACGCAGCGGGACAAGCATCGTTCGCGAATCGCGCTGAAAGCGGGATATTCCAGAAACCCCGGGCGTAAGAAGTAAGACACGCTACAGAACGGAAGGGGAAGCGGAAATCCCGAAGTGCAGCGACTGCTCACGCAATGTACGGTCTTTGCAGCATCATGTTTCGCAATTATCTTTTATTTTTACCTTGCGTTTGTCGATTTCAAATTTGCGGTCTTGTTACGTTCTCCTAGTTTCCCTTGAGGCTTTGTTCTTTGTTTGGACTTTCACAAATTGTCTGCTTGCTGCGAACAAGAGAGCAGAGTGTGCTGAAAAAAACATTGTCATTTCCACAAACTTCTCTTTGCTGCTGCTGCTGCTGTACTACTCCCGCAAATCAAAGTAAAACAATTTTTTTAAATTGAGAGAAGGACACGTCAAAAAGGGCGTAGAAAAAAAAGAAGTAGCTAAAGTTCAAGTGGCTCGTTTGTCACTGCAAGAGCGTACGGCTTTGGGGATTAAAGGCAAAGCTTTGTCTAATTCTCAGGCTTTTCTTCAGCAGTCGCTGTTTTCCAAGTCCTATTTAAAGCGTTTGAATAGAGCACTCGAAACACCAAGGCTTCAGTTTCGGCTGCAGCGCACGTACGCTGCAGCCATCTGGAACAACTAATCTGAGCTTTATCCGCAGTACCTTTTCTCCAGCTATTCGAACAATGAATCAACTTCGCAAACTGCTCAATAGATAACTATCTGATAGCTTTTTATTTAATGTTACACATAAGCACACTTGCGCAAGGTAGGTGCAATTGTTGTTTCAGAGTTCTGTGTGATTCGGTCGTTTGCTAAGTCAGTATAGATATTTTTCGCAAGGTATCAGCTATGGCAGGCATATTATCTAGAGATCGGAACACAGCAGAATGGGTCAGTCACAAAACAGGGCAGCTGATATCCGGATTGATATTAGGCGAAAAAAACGAACCTGGCACGGCCACGTAATGCGTAGGACAGACAATAGGTGGTCAGTTAGAATACCGGAATGGATACCAAGGAAATGGAAAAGAAACCGAGAACGGCAGCAAGTTTCATGGAGCGACGAAACGAAGAAGTTCACAGGGATAAAATGGAATCTACTCGCTCTAGAGAAAGCCACCTGGAGGTCACCGGGAGAGGCCTTCGTTATGCATCTGAGATAAAAATAGATTGAGAATGAAGACGAGGACGAGGACGACGACGAAGATGATGTTGAAAAGCTACTTTCGGTATGGTTTAGGGTGTAGCCCCTTTCGCACGAGAAAAGGAGGAGCAGTTGTCAAAACAAAGCTTCGGTCTGAGCTTTGCGCTGTTTGTAAATTGCTTATCGAAAGTGGATAATCTAATATTTTAGCAGAGTGCAACACGCATACGACTTAGAAGTTCCGTTTTCGACGGAACGGCTGGATTGCTACATTTTGTTGAGAGCGTAGACTTTACAAATCGAGAGTAGTGGATTGGTTCGTTAAAATGCGAGGGTCGAGGCTGTTTTTGACGAGCTCGCCCGAAACGCTGTGGCAATCAGCTAAATCGACTTTCGCCCTGCCTTTCTCTTCATCCGAAATTTTACTCGTTCCTAACGTCGTGTGCTTCTGATGATGTTTTATGTATAGAGTACATTATTCCGTGATTTTTTTTTGTGTTCAAGCTAGGTAATCGAGCTTTCGGTGTTTGTTTCCGTCGCATCTAAATTGCATGAAACGTCGCGGATTCGGAATTGTACTCATAGCTAAGAAATGTCTAGCGGTGAAAAAGAAAATACAAAACACTGACGCAAACTGCTGTTGTTCTGAAAGCCTGCGGCATTGCCTCGACGCCTGCGCACCCTCGGAGCAAAACAGCAATAATTCGCGTTACATGCGTGGCGAATAGAAATTGCCTTCTCCGAGCTTCCAATCTCACGAATCACCGTCGTCTAAGTCCATAGACTGGCGTCTGAAAGTAAATGGCGTCCGTAGTGACCGTCGAACAATACTGTGCCGTAGAACTGCCAGCAATCACTGAGGCTCGTTACGTTCATGGATACACGGCCTGCGCAGCGCTTGCCTCGGGCAACACGCTTCAGTGTTTGAGGTTGTTCGTTTTTTTTTGTGCGCGTTTCTCCTTTTTTGTACACGTATATATTTTAGTCTCTGAGGTATATGCCCACATCCGATTTCAAGTAAAACAGAAATATTTCTACGGACGTTTTCGAACTCAGACGTCGACATAAATGTATCAGCAACGGCAAATCGCCAGGTTCTGATTTCATTTTTTAATCTTTGTTGCTGAGCCTCAACCCGCGCAGATGTTTCCCGCCTATACGTCCTTAACTGTTGGTCAGCCGCTTTCACTGAACTAAGGTCCAGTATCAGAACAGACTGAAGCTTGTTTCACGAACAAGGACATTGTAAGAGACTTTCATGAATACAGTATTAATGAGAACTAACAGACAAATAATGCCAAGGAAACAATGGGGGTGTCATGAATACAGTGCTCTTGTTGCTTCTCAACGATTTTCTTCGTCATATTGGTTGCTTTTCTGAAACGTTGGTTTCTATTGACAGCAAATTCGCGCACAAGAAAAGGTATTTCTGTTTTGGTTTCTTAAGTTAATTGGGTGTGACAAAGGTTCCGCCTATTTTAATAAGTTGATATATATATATATATATATATATATATATATATATATATATATATATATATATATATATATATATATATTTTTTTTTTTTTTTTTTCAGTAGATGTTGGACATACTGTAGCAGCACGCAGTGTAGAAATTTTAGATTCCAAATATCCAGAAAGGGTTTTTCGATTGCTGCCGACGCGGAAGGCACAATAACCGTCTCTTTGTAGAAACTGACAAGGTCAAGTTAGGTTACTCGAATCCATGAAAGTTATTCCTTTTTTAAGAATAGTGGAATTCCGCCGCGTCTATTGGTACATTACACAGTGGGAATCTCCTGTAGGGTCAACGTCCTAGTCTCATCGAGACAAATATGCACAAGCAAACATCCAAGGAAAGAGAAGAAATAGGGAGAGGAATGAAGGTACTGCCCGTTTCTCGATTCTGCGCTTGCTTCGCCTTGCGCTTCAAATCCATTCTGGATGAGCAGCCAGCTAGCATCAAAATTCTAAAAAAAAACAAAAAAATGCCTTCACAGTAACCGTGACGACTAGATTGAGTTAGGTCTTTAATCTCCCGAATAAAAAGAATACAAGAAGCGAGGTTGCAGCCGGGGTTTTCCGAAATGGCAACGGCACTTCGATGCTTGAAATGGCAGCAGCGTTCGTATACGTTCAGTTTCTGTACAGGTCAGGCTGCGTTGACTAAGGCGCTATCGTGAGGTCACCGCTTCTTTCGCCGGCCTAGGTGGCAGCGTTTTTGGGGAGGCAAAATTCAATGGCGATGGTTTTCACGCACAAACTTTTGTGCTGGAGTTAGAAAATATATCGGGGATACGATGTTATTTTTTGTTTGTTTTGTTAGACTCAAGTATATGAACCCGAAATATATTGACGCCAAGGAAAGCACATTTGGTGTTATTTGAAGGTATAAGTTGAAGGACAGCAACTACAGGTAAAGAAAAAAGTAACATATGGGGATGAAAAAACAACTTGCTGCTGCTGGGAACTCATTGGCGACGTGTAGTTTCTCGTTGATTTCAATGTATTTTCGCTTTATCGTATAATTGCGGCCCATCAATTCAAGACTGAAGGTAGTACCGCTCTGTGCCCTTCTTGGTTTCATGTAAGGCAGAAGAATGAAGAGAACGAAAATGCGGACTAGAGGGAAGGGGAAGCAACTATACGCGCGTCTTGTTTGCTACCCTTCGCAAGGAAAATAGAGGTGCTATCAATTTGGAACACATTCGCCTGTACACTAACGTCTGCATTTGATCGCTAACGACAGCTCATTCGAAGGACACCTGTAAGGATCGCGTGCCTCCATAAACCTGCGACGCACAGCCCGCGACGCCTAGGACTTTGAACATGCGGCCTATGATCCATTTCATTTTACGCAGTTCGAAGAATATTGCGTTCGACGTTAAAACAACCACAAGATAACAACACGTGTTCTATCATCTTTTTATAGCAGAAAAAGCCACAGATGGAAATGTTTGACGTTTGATTAAATTGAGAGTGTATTTTTTTGAAAGCCGTTCCTATCCAAAGCGGCCCAGTAAAGTGGCATAGAGCAACCAGAATGTCTCGAACTGGCTTCTCCGTAGACTTGAGCCAATGAACTTCATGTATATGCTAGACATGACGATGGAGCCTCCCGCAGTTTCAGTTCCAGGGCATTAACTCCAATGATATGATTAAATTGGGCGCTGTAGGGGGGATTAAATTATAGCTGCGCTGTTGAAATCCACTTGCAGAGAAGCGAACATCGTGCGCCCACGCAAATGAGTTTTTGTACTCGGACGGCAGCGGGGCGTGGAATGTTACTCAACACCTAATGCGGCGCGTTGCACTGCATGATTTCGCAAGGGTCTGTACCTGCTGAGGAACGTCCCTTACTCTGCGTCACCGGCTACACAGAAACTGACAGTTCTCCCGATTGCTTAAAATAAGCGGCTCGAGTACGCCTGGCTGCAAATGATAACATTTTCTCGTTGTTGTGTAACAACGCCCAGTGTCTGCGCCAGGCCCGAAGGCCACATGCTGAAGACTGATTATTTTAGTAAAAAAACCCATTGGTCTTACTTAGTTTCGGTAAAACACCATCCTCGATCAGAATTTCTGTAAGGGGGGTGGGGCGGGCTCCTAGGGCACCCCTCCCCTAGGTACGGGCCTGGTCTGCGCGTAATAGAAACATTGAATGAGTATTCATTAAACTATACCTTTCCCAGCTCTGTAATCCAAAGGTTCAAATCACTCACTAATACAGTGAATGCGCCGCTCTAACAATTCAGGAATAATGTGAAAACGCAATACCATGAACGTGAAGAATGAAGAGAGTTGTGTTAAAACAAAGTTATCCGAGACAGCTTCCATACGACTAGGCGACAGCTTCGCGGAGGAACGTCCAGTGTTATCACACTAGGGGAAAAAAAACACTTCTGGCTTCCCACGCCATTCCTCTAGCAAAGGCGGGCGGGCTTGCAGAACGCTTTCACGAGTTCTCGTGCTTTCAAAAGTCCAGTGTACACGCCAGCGCGACAAACGGACCGCGGCAGCGGCTCGTCTGCTGAGTGTGTAGACGGCTCCTCTGTGTCGCAGCTAGCGTCGTTGGGAAACATTCGCTCGCAATTCAAAGTACATGTCTGCGCGCCCCTTCTAGTTCTCTCTTTCCTGGGACAGCTCGAAACGTTTTTTTTTTTCTTTTTACTTAACAACGCTTCTTTATTTTGTCCCTGTCGCAATGAAGGTGTTTAGTAGTGCGAGGATGGGTGGCGGCTTCTTTCCACATGTGTAGACGTCTGCAGGCTCAGTGTTTTTTCCAAGATCAATGCGTACAAACTTTCAAAGCTTTCGACCATTCATTCTTAGTTCTTCCAATCTAAATGACAGGCTTTAGTTTGATTAAACGAGGACTTAAAGTAAGCTGCAAAATAGCGCCGCTGGTTTTAGGCTTTTAAATAGGGATTTAATGCAAGCATTGTGCACATATTGATAGCGTAGCTTCTTCGGTCGCTCTTGATTGTCGTTTTTTTTAAACCTTTGTTTGCGTGGAACAATGCAGTGCTCAATATCCTTAGCGATAATCTTTAAGAAGCAACCAACACCTTATTGTAGGACTGATGGTCCACTGAAAAATCTATTAGTACTGGTCCGCCATGCGAGTTCCGGCAAGTGTGCTCCAGAGCATGTTTGTTTTACCAGATGTATCAGTCTCTTCTGTCTCTTAATCAATTTCTCTTGTGACTACGTGAGCTATAGATAAATATATTGCACCAGGTATATTCAACAGACTTACTATATACCTGTCACGAACCCTTGTTGTCTCAGCAGGTTAATAAACATTGCTTTTAGTTTTCAGTGTTCCTCTAGTTTTCCTCGATAATCGTTTGGTTCAATAAGTAGTCGCCTTGTGAGTCGATACGTGCTGCCTATTTCAAGCAAAGCTTTTGCAGAAGTTAGAAGCCGCGCTTTATTGAAATAAGGCAATCCGGAATACCTTGCGCCGGATCAAATAAGAAGCAAAAAACAACTGCCCATGGTTGGCGAAAGTCCACCATAAAATCGTCAATGTCCTTAAATGCTTCTTTAAAGACAATGCTTTTCGTAATGAGTATTGACTGAATCACATCACGCGTGCGCATAGCGCTCGTGTGTGACCGACATTGGCGAACTGTGTTAAAACGAGAAATTTTAAAATCGCCCAGCACTAGACTATAGTTTTCATCTCAAGTTCTCGTTTAACCCTAATAACCTAGTAGGGTAGCCGTCGTCAAGAAATCGCGAGAAAGATTCTTTCACTTATTTTCATTTCAATATTATAACTGCCTGCGCTTTTTTTCGCTGGTAATGTCCACATGACTGGTTTTCAGTCGAATCAATTGCCGCTTTTTAAATTTTATCTTCGTCAATTAATGCATACCTCAGTACCAAGCTTCGGCGATGAGCTGCAAAAGTCACCCAATACCCAGGAGTACTGGCGTGCGAGACTACTCTTTCGCATGCGTTACACGCATGACGATATCTCGAACTAACCGTAACAGAAAACATCCTTTACCATACATATAAAACGTGAATGAAACCCAGGTTGTGCACTCAATATCTTAAAACGAGACTAGCTAAGTGTTTCAGTCATAGCATTCTTCCACTCCAACGAGATGACAAAAAAAAACGCCAGGCCTGCGCGGAAAGCGCAGCACAGTCACAGCGAAAGCTGGAGAGCGGCATTTCTAGAGCCCGTTATAAACTCTCCTGTGGCTACTAATACCGGTACATTAGCAACGTACCCACTACGCCACAAAGCGCAATTTTTGGGAAGTTGGGAAGCACCCAGCACGACATTATTCGTTGTTCTGCGGAGAAGCGAGGTACCATATGTAAGCGATTATGTGCAGTTTGTTGATGCGGTGGTTGATGACGATGAATAATTATGGTTGCGCCCTTTGTAATGGGCTGGAAGCTTTAAACGACCCACTAGTTACGTAATGCATATTGTGTGACGCCCGCTCGTTATTTAACTGTCCCACCACGCTTTATAACACACTTTAACCGGAGAAACGTAGAGCGAGAGAGAGAGAGAATTGACTTTATTGAGACCCTGAGGAAATGAATCATGGGAGCCTTATGGGCTTCCTTGGCAACCAACAGAAGTGCACTTGCGAGGAACCCACTACGCTATAAATCATTGTAATTTTTGAGAAGTAGGGCAGTAGGCACTGTGCCATTTTTCGTCATTCTACAGACAGCCGTGGTACCTGCTAAACGCATGTAAGGCATTATGCTCACTTTGTTGATGCTGTGCGTGATGACGATGAAGAATTATGGCAGAGCTCTTTGTAATGGGTTGGAAGCATTCAACAACCTACTCGTTGCGCAATTCGCATTGTGTGACACCTGGTTACAAAATTCGCGTTGTGCGACGCTTGGTGCTTATTCTACTCTTTTACCACGCTATATTGCATATGCTAATGTGGTTCCTTCCCGACATGAAGCCTGTATAGGACCTTTTTGCATAGCAGTTTCAAGCACCGGCATGGCTCAGAGGTTGAACACCGGGCTCCCACGCAGAGGGCCCAGGTTCGAACCTCGTTCCATCCTGGAATTTTTTTCTTTAGTTTTTTTTCTTATTTCGAGCGATACTGGTTACGGACACCGGCGGCGGCGGCGGCGGCGGCGGCGGCGGCGGCGGCGGCAGCGGCGGCGGCGGCGGCGGCGGCGGCGGACAACTACGGCACCAAAAACGGCCGGTGAAATGATCTCATAACAGCTTTCGCTGTAAAAAGAGAGTATTTTCAAGGGGCTTGGATTGTTCTTCGGAAAGTGCATCTGCTTTACTGATTGATCTATACAGCGCAGGCACATACAAACACGTTTTTATTGTTTCAAATGTTTGCCTAACCTGTAAAGCAGCGCTGACGGTCGAAGTTTTCGCGCAGTATGCAAAAGCGAAAGAGTGGAAAACGTCTGAGGCGACTAACTCCATCACACTGCGTATACAGAACAATCCCGTCTTTTCTTGAACCTAAAGAAATGCTCTACGATGCTGTAGCCTTTGAGCCACTACATTTTCTTTGTGCATTGCGTGTTCTCGAACGCCCGCCGCCTATCAATCTCATCCGTTTAGGCATTCAGTAGTTCGCATACAAATCCTAAGGTACGCATGAGCAGAACAAACACTTAATATATCTTGTGAAAGGCCCCAGTTGACAGCCTTTCTTTGTCTAGAGTTCTTTTTTTCCGTTTTTTCAGGTTAGCATGTACTCCAAAAGAACCCACATAGCAAATTGTTTCGCGCGTTTCGTTTGACATTGTATAGCTGTGTAAGTACGCTTTTCTTGCAGAGAACAGGCTCATGCATGCCTCTGAAGTGCATGCCACCGGACGTCACACATACGTTTCTATAGGTGCCTAGTTCTGTGATAGTGGCGTGCACACTATCACGGAACTAGGCGCGTATAGAAGCAGCGCACGTGACGGATGTAAATGCACATAACATCTACAGAGGCTAGCAATATTCTGTGCACGCTTTCTAACACTTTGCAGGCTAGAAGTAGTGCAAAAGATTTTTTTTCTTTGATTCCACTGTTTCATTGCTGGTTCGAATACCAGGTATGGTAAGTCTATGTTTGGGTAGGGCCTAACAGCAAAGAAGCGTCAGGAGTCTCCCATCTGGCACATAATAATAATAATAATAATAATAATAATAATAATAATAATAATAATAATAATAATAATAATAATAATAATAATAATGCCTTTTATTTCTTCAAATAAAGCAGTACATGTGGCTAGACTTCCAAAACCAAATCAAATAACAGATAGAAGTCACGACAAGAAAATTTCGCTGGCCTTTAGGCACAATCGCAACAAAGTTGCAGTAATGCTGCTCAGAATGCTGATAAAAATTGACCCATGATTACGATACTGCCTAATGCGAATTCTGAGCGCAGCTGTTTGGTGTTTTCATTTTGCGGTAAGTGGAGGCACACCGTTTGATAGAGAGATGTACGTAACTGCAGTTGCATACGCTACTCACGCTGCTCACGGCGCTAATCACGCCGTGAGTAGCTTGACTGGCGCGGGCAATTTCGTGCAGGCCATTTCACATCAACCGCCGAGGACGGAGCGTAGCGCGACTGCCTCGCTAACCGGGACACCGCCGAAAGCAGCGCGTGGCCGCGTTCCACAACAGCCGCCGCAGACAGGCCAGCATTCACGCAGCGCTTTATTTCCACATATGAAAGCAGAAAACTGGGCGAGTTGGTATGCATTCATCGTTACCGGAGTGCGCCACTTACGACGGATTTACGACTTATTCCATATATGGTATCGGTGGACGCCCTCGCCGCCTACTTTAGTGATGACGTCATCAGCGACCGCACGACGGCGCGCACAACCGCGGAGCCGCAGATTGCCGCCGCGGAATCTGTCGTCTCGCCACTGTCGTTTCCTGAACCTCGCGCTCTCCTCGCTGTCGCCGTCTTTCATCCTCCTCTGCACTACGCGTTCGCTCTCATTCGTTGGTAGTGGGTAGAGCTCCGGGCTCCTATCATCGCGGACCACGAGGTCATGGGTTCAATTCCCGGTGACCGAACTTTTCCTTCCAGTTTTCATTGTCGCTGTTAGTGTGCATTTTACCAACGTCATATCCGGGATGAAAATATGTCAGTAACGTCTTCGCGGACCCCGCAAAAAACTATAGTGTTAAAAACAGAATCTTGGAAGAATGAATTATCGTTACATTAAAATATCACTACATTCGTCTCGGCCAAAATTTTATGAATAAAGCCGGAATTAAGGATGTATAGTTTCTTTAAGGTGATTCACTGAGATATATATCTAGACAGAGAGGGAGACGGGGGTCGTCCGAAAGATATTATTACACTTTTCCGAACCTTCTTCTTCTTCCTCCCCATCCTGATCTAGCTCGTTTGACGCCTCAGGCGCAGACCACTTCTAAGCAATTCATTAGTAGGAGTTATCTCACGTAGTGAAGCTTTTTACAGCGAAAGCTGTTATGAGATAATTTCACCAGCCGTTTTTGGCGCCGTAGTTGTCCGCCGCCGCCGCCGGTGTCCGTAACCAGTATCGCTCGAAATAAGAAAAAAAGTCCAGGATGGAACGAGGTTCGAACCTGGGCCCTCGGCGTGGGAGCCCAGTATTCAACCTATCAGCCATGCCGGTGCTTGAAACTGCTTTGCAAAAAGGTCCTATACAGGCTTCATGTCGGGAAGGAACCATATTAGCATATGCAATATAGCGTGGTAGAAGAGTAAAATAAGCACCAAGCGTCGCACAGCGCGAATTCTGTAACCAGGCGTCACACAATGCTTCCAACCCATCACTCTGCCATAATTCTTCGTCGTCATCAGGCACAGCATCAACAAAGAGGGCATAATGCCTTACATGCGTTTAGCAGGTACCACGGCTCTCCGTAGCATGACGAAAAATGGCACAGTGCCTGCTGCCCTACTTTTCAAAAATTACAATGATTTATAGCCTAGTGGGTTCCTCGCAAGTGCACTTGTATTGGTTGCCAAGGAAGCCCATAAGCGCATGATCCATTTCCTCGGGGTCTCAGTAAAATTACAATGATTTATAGAGTAGTGGGTTCCTCGCGAGTGCACTTTTATTGGTTGCCAAGGAAGCCCGTGAGCGCATGATCCATTTCCTCGGGGTCTCAGTAAAGTTCTTGGCCCCCCCCCCCCCCGTCTCTTTCCCACGTCAACGTATGTTATACAGCATGACGGGAGAGGGAAATAGCGACTGGGCGTCACCCAATGCAAATTACATAACTGGTGGGCCGTTTAAAGCTTCCAACCCATTACAAAGGGCTGAGCCATAATTCTTCATCGTCATCAGTCGTCGTGTCAACAAAGTGCACATAATGCCTTACAATTTACAAGACGTGTAGCTGGTGCCTCGCTTCCCTGCAGAATGACGAATAATGTCTTAGTAGGTGCTTCCGAACTTCCCAAAAATTGTGATTTATGGCGTAGTGGGTACCTTGCTAGTGTACTTGTATTAGTAGCCCCAAGATAGCTTACAACGGGCTCTAGAAACGCCGCTCTTCCAGCTTTCGCTGTGACTGTGCTGCGGTTTCAGCGCAGGCCTGGCGTTTTTTTTGTGTGTGTGTGAGTCAGGAAGCCTGAGAACTCGTGCTTTATGTCGAAAGAGTCAATGCGTTGTCATAATGAGCCGACCGTTGAAGTTGAACCGACCGAAAGAGGTCCTCCGCTTCCGCGTTATTGCGACAGGAATATTGATTAATTTGATAAGACACCAGCGGTCATGCTTCTTTGTACGTAACTATCTTATGTTCTCAATTATTCTGTGGACACAAATAGTATCAACAAACAATTTAACGTGAAACGTGCAATGCTACCGCCTGTAAAAATATCTAAACATTTACTAGCACTGGAATAAATATACATTTAACATAAAATCATTTAAAGTAGGATTTGTAAACATGAACGAAAGCTAAGTATCATTATTTTTTATTCCCGAGAAAACCTGAAACCTGAACCTTTGTTGCGGAAAAATGAACGCCCCATTAACTCTCGTTAATAGCAGGAAATATTCAATTTCCTGCTATTAACTTCGCACTTTTCGAAACGAGTGATACAATTTAGCGAGTAGAAATGGCACGTACTATATCTTAAGTTGCCGCGGCTGCTAAGAACCACGCGAAATTGGTTTTGCCCGCAATTCATATGCCAAAGGTGAAAAAGAACATTTTTTTTATTTCGTTTGGGTTTCTTGCTACTCATTGCTTGTTTCTTTCTTCTTTCGCTTTCAGGTATCTATTGTATTGTGAATGAAATAAGTATTCAGGACCGCTTGCAGAGGAAGGTAGTTGCGGCGTGCCGACGACTTCCTTCCTACCAGGACTCGAGGCAAAAAAACAAACAAACAAGAAACAAAACGTAATGCAAAGACGTTAGAACTGAAATTCATTCTAAAGATGTGCCGTTTGTGAAAAATCGGTAGAATTATGGAAGCTAAGTTAAATAAAACAACGTAGTCCAAAGCAAAAATAAAAAAGTAGGTGCCGTCTAGATGGGTCGCGCTGCGCTGGAACACAGACATTTGCTCATAAAAAAAGCGAGGAGGAGGAGGAAAAGGAGGGAAAGGGTATGGAAGCCATCAAGCACGTGCTTGAGAAAGAGAGAAAGAAAGAAGTACGAACACAGAGCAACGGCAAGAAATCAAAAGCAAGGACAGACCGCATCCCGACTCCGCATTTGGCCGAGGGTACTTTTCTTCTTTCCAGTTTTCCTCGCATGCCAATTAATGCTAACTTGAGAACTCGCGGCAAAGCTTCACCCTTAAGTGTTTTTGCTCGAGATAGTCCTGCTTGTTTATTGCTGCCGGCATTTGTCTCCTCCAATATTATTTCTTCTGCCAATAATACCCTCGTTTTTTGTTATTCAGTTTTTTTTTGTTTTATTTTATCGTTTGTAATCGAATTATTTTTTCTGTAAATTAATAGCATATATTGCAAAAATCGCACGAGAAACAGTCCCACCGATGATGCATGCGGTTTTCTATACTTTCTTTTTTTTTTTTTTTTGACTGTCATCTCATCAAGCCAGCCTCGTCGTCTCGGTTTTGGGTCGTGATGAAATACCAATTTGGACAGTCGTTTTTTTTTCTCACTTCTCGCGTTCTATTTTGTATGTTTGGAGTGTTTTTCATATCCCCACATTGTGTGCCCCAGTTTTTGCCAATCTTCGAACTGCTCTAGACATCGCTACTTTGTTTGGCTTGCACTCGTGCAGATTCGGGCGTTCGCATCGGGAAGAATACAAAGGGAGAGTCGAATAAGGCTAAGCACACTGAGAAGAAACGGAAATTTCAATTTGCCGGCGTACCACCGAGAGGTCGTATTTGTCTACCGTATGCGCCCAGTGCGCGTAGCGTTTGAAGCAATAGCGAGAAAGGACGGTGGCAGGTGCGGGTGGCAATGACGATAAAAGAGGCCAAATGAAATCGCTTAACTTTCGCTACATTTTCGCTTTATTTTACTTCGCTACATTTTATTTTTCGCTTTGATGGAAAGTACACAACGATCTTAATGTCTATGTGTTGTTGAAGTCCCAGAACTGCGATTTTGCCATACACCCGATGGTAGGCTCTCTCACTTTTCTATGTATAATGAAAGTGATCTTCAATGGCGCGTGGCCCTTGCACGGAGAATGTATCTCGAGGAAACGTTTCGTCAAGAAAGTTAGTCTTTGTCAGGACCTTGGCGAATTTCCAATGTTGAAATGTTTGATCAGGACATATGCTCTGTTGCAGTGCAGTTGATAAAGGAAACTTTTGCTATATTAAGAGTAAGATAGACTCATCCTTATAGAAAGCACCAAATACCATTTTCATGATTGAGTACATCACATCTTTCACATTCACATTAAGTTTTCGGGAATAACTTTTCTATTGCGTAATACATGACCTAGCCGCACAGTTTGATGAAATGTCCGATATATCAAAGTTATGTTTGTATAAACTTTAACTAGAACGTACTTAACGCAAGAATAAAAACAGAAACAGTAGAAAGACTGCAAATATTTGTGCAGGCCAAGGATCCTCTGATTTGAACATCTCATACACGCAATCCATCTTTGCTCACGTACTGAAAAGTCATCCCTTTATGTATTGAAGTTTCTGTTTATTTAGTTAGCCAGTATTCATCGGAAAGAATTAGTAGTACCTAGCCATTACCACATTGTTTTATCTTCCTGAAGTGTACCTTCACGGAAGCACAGAGCTTATGCGGCCGCTTGAGGCGGCAGGACATTTCTGTCAATCTTGTGTCCTACTCTTTTCTGTGCATCGTGCAAACTAAAAGGAGCGCATGCTTTTAGCTTATTCTTGAATTTAGCATTAACCAAGTAACAGCGAAACGGTGGGTTGTCTGAGTGCTTCTATAGATACTGGTTTCCTCCAGCAACTGTACACCATTACCTTTGGCATATAACAGCAAAAGCAATGCAGTTTAATTTGTTTTCATCCGCTGTTGCTAAGAAAAACGTGGTTTTCAGACAAAACGAGAAAAAGACTAACCACTCGTGAGGTCTATATATCTTCCGCATTGTTTGACAATTCTTCCTCTCATTCTTTCTTTTATTTCATTCTGTGTATGCGTGCGTTTATTTTGTCCATAATGCAGGAAAAAAGCATGGAACATTTTCTTGCCACTATAAACGAACAAAAGCAAACCGCCAGGTTCTGTTCTGATACAAAAACCAGCATTCGTACATTTAGATTTTATTGTGTTTGTCATTTCTTCGCTTAACCACCTTAAGGTATTTTATTTATACCTGTGAGACTTAACTATTCTTTACATCTTAATCCGCAATATTCCGCTACCAGCCTCTGTTACTACGGAGTGTATTGGCAGCAAGGTCTCTGGAAGGCAGGGCATGCCATTCTGTGCACGCTGTCTGAGTGCAGCTTGCGGCTAGCAGAGATAAATATTTTAGCGCGCAAAAAAGGAAAGACTCCTGCGCCAAGGATGTATAATAACAAAGCTGCCACAATCACGGGTCCCACGTGATGGTCACCCAATGAAAAGCTTTCAGATGCTGGATGCAGAAACGTTCACTTTCTTTCCTTTTATTTGAAACTCGGAAGCTCCTACCTAGCACAGGCGGCGGACAAAATTGGCCTGTAGACGCATTTTCACGCCATGAACGTTTCATCTGGTAGTAGTGAATCAAAAATGATTTCGTGCAATGATTTTGGTGGAGCTCTAGATATGGTATTCCTGAGGGAGCCAAAGCCATGCGGATTTTTTTTTTTTTTGCTTTTTTATGCCCGTTTTCTGTGAGCATTAGGGATTACAGGCAACAAAAATGTCTATTTCCAGGAATATCTATTCAGCGATATAGGCTAAAAAGCTGGGAACAATTTAACTCAACAATCCTATATGTGAAGCTAAAACGGAGTAGCGAAACAATGCCCATGTATGTACGACACAACTTAAGACGCTAAAATCTCTATTATATTTTTTACTGATATTACGACGGTTATAAATGAAGGATTATCCCTGGCCGCTCTTTCCTGGCCTCTTGCCTTCTTTACCTCGAGTTTCGTCATTACATTTTGCAATGTATTACAGCTTCCTGATGCGGAATCTCTTACACCGCTCCGGCTGCATTCCCATAACGCTCCCAAAAGCTTTTAGAAAATCGCACCCGAACGTGGCGCGATCGTAGCCCTGCAGCGGCGGCCGCATTTCGATGGATGCGAAATGTTGAAGGCAAGTGTACTTAGATTTAGGTAAACGTTAAAGAACCCCAGGTTATCGAAATTTGCGGAGCCCTCCTCTACGGCGTTTGTTGTAATCATATCGGTGTTTTGGGACGTAAAACTCAAACAATTATTATTATTATTATTAATATTATTATTATTATTATTTGTAGTGTTCCTACTTAAAATAACGGAACAGCATTAGAGCTTCAGTATGGAACTGGCGTCCATCTTAATCCGCTTTATTTTTTAACTTCATCCTCCTTTTCTTTCCTGCCCCGGCTCTCGTGCTTCTTCATCTTCTGTCCAAAGGCTCATACCGCTTCACCCTTCCCGCTTTCTTTTAATTACCCCTCCTGGGGTAATACTTGAAGACATTCCCAATTGAAGCACATTCAACTGATCCACGTTCACCAGTGTACCAGACAGTCTTCAAAATTCCGTTCTGGGTGGCTGTCTTGGTCACAGAGTAAGGCCCGTAAAATTTGGCACTGGAATCTCTTATTCCTTTTCTCACTAGTACGAGGTCGGTGACTTGAATGTCTGGCATGTCTGCTCGATGCCTCTTGTCGAAATTCTTTTTCATTCGTTTTCGGTACCTCTCCTCCTGTGATTTTTGTTGCCTCTCCTCGACAATCTTGAGGTTTTCCAAGAGTCCCAACTCACGGTCTGCCTGCAGAATAGGGGTTTCTCCTGTAGAAGCGTACTGTGGACTGCACCCCAAGCCACTTGTGTAGGATCGGTTATGATGTTTTATGGCTGCTTCTAAAGAACATTTCCATCCACCAGGAAAACTATCGTACATCTTGATGTACTGTTTCACGTCCCGTATGGCACGTTCTGCAAGCCCATTCGCCGCAGGATGGTATGGCGCACAGAACTTGATCGATACATTGTGATCTCGAGCCCATCTTGCTAGCTTTTCACTCTTGAACGCGGGGCCGTTATCGCATACGATTGTCCGCGTAGTTCTAAACATGTCTCTTTCGAGAAGGGTTATGACGCTATTTGCATCTTCTTTTCCTGCTCGTGCCGCGACCATCCTGGTGCATTCATCTATGGCCAGCAGAAAAGCTTGCGTTTTTCTGACTCCTTCCCGTTTCTTGTTAAGTTCGGCGAAATCCAGGTGAACTACTTCAAAAGGCACGTTCGAGTGGCAAGGTAGTATCATGGTGTCCGTAGGCTGTTTATACTTGACTTTTTGTACTTGACACACATGGCATGAACGAACGTACTGACTGACGTCTTTCTTCATGTGAGGCCACGTAAACCTCTTGACCAACTTGTTGTAGGTACGCCAAAATCCGTCGTGTCCTCCAGATTCTGGGCTATCGTGGTACAAGTAAAGCACTTTGGAAACAAGAGTTGGTGGGACTTGATACCGACCTTCAGTAAAAACCAGTTGTTCTGAGCCTTCCCACAGCTTCACCTCATTGATTTCTTCAGATTGTTCTGTGTTGTTTTGTACCATCAATCTTGATAGAGCATCTGCATCGGTTAAAAGCGGTCCTGGTCGGTGCGAGATGGTGAAGTCAAATTGCTGCAAGTAATTCACCCATCTGGCGATACGCCCTTTAGTTTGGGTCATATTCAAGAGATGAGTGAGTGCCTGGTGATCGGTGAACAAAGTGAACTTCGTACCTTCCAGGTACGTGCGGAAGTAGTCAACGGCCTTCAGAACAGCCAGTGCTTCCTTTTCCGTAGTAGTGTAGTTTGTTTCAGACGGCTTGAAAGTGTAACTGTAGTAACCTACTACGTGTCGCTTTTCTCGGCCAGATGCTTCAATACATTTTTGATACAACACTGCACCAGTCCCATAATGTGAGGCGTCAGTGTTCAATTCAAAGGGTAAAGTGAAGTCTGGTATGCGCAGAACTGGGTCAGAAGAAATTCTGTGCACCAAGTCACGGTACACTCTCTCACATTCGTCACTCCATTCAAAGGGAACTTCTTTCTGCGTTAAGCGCGTGAGGCATCTAGTTTTGACAGCAAAGTCCTTTATGAAAGATCGGAAATGTCCTGCCAATCCCAAAAACACACGCAGTGAATGGACGTCGTATGGTTTCTTCAACTGGGAGATCTTCTCGACGGACTCTTGTTTTGTGCTTTTGGTGTTCCCATCGAAGACTCTTCCAAGAAACACAACTTTTTGTTGAAAGAATGCACTCTTCTTAAAATTAACCTTGAGATGTGCCAAGCTCAAGGCGTTTAAAACCTGAGACAGATGGTCCTGATGCTCAGCCTCTGTTTTGGAGAAGACTGTAATGTCGTCTATGTACACATTACAAAAAACACCAAGGAATGGCTTTAGGACGTCGTTCATGATCTTCTGGAACCACGCTGGCGAGTTTTTCCAACCGAAAGGAAGCCGGTTATATTCGTAGAGATCGAATGGCGTGATAAAAGCTGTGTACATTTTTGTTTCTTCGGTGAGTGGGATCTGCCAGAAACCTTTGCATAAATCGATGCGGGAAAAATGTCGGCAACCCCCAGTCTCATCTATAATTGTGTCGATCTTCGGCATAGGAAATGGTATGAGTTCTGTCTGACGATTGAGAACCCTGTAGTCGGTGCATAATCTGAAGGTTCCGTCTTCTTTCGGTGCGATCGTTATGGGAGAAGCGAAGGGTGATACCGAAGGTCGTATGATATCAGCATCTAGCATCTCCTGCAACTCTTTCTTGAGCCACATCTTTCGCTCCCTTGACATATTGTAAGGTGCTTTTCGGATGACGGTCTTGTCAGCGAGTTCGAAAGGAACCTTGTGTGACTTCATCGCCTGAGGATAGCTTCCTATGCATACAAGTTCAGGGTAGGTCGTTGCGATATCCTCCGCGCACTTGACAACTCGTAGATTATCTTGTCTACCCTGATTTGTCTCGTTCCTTGCTACTCCTTCGACTAGAACCACATCGTCCCAGTACACGTTGATCTTTAGTTTCTTTATATCTGGTCTTGATAGCAAAAAGTACTACGTCACCCCCGCTATCACCAACACTTCGCTCTCTATTTTCTGACCCTGGAACTCGATGTTTACAAAGGCCCACTGATCATGCAACGTTACTTTTCCATCATAGCCTTGTACTCGTAGGATTCTTCCACTATGCAAGCGACTTGCATCCACCAGCTTGGCATTTATAATGGACACAGAAGCACCGCTGTCTACCAGAGCCATCATATGTTTGTTTCCTACTTTGACGGGAATGTGAAGTTGGCTAGAGCAACTTAAATAAACAGTCTCATTTGGAGTCATCGGGTGGGACTGATCACCCTCGTTCATTAGTTTTTTTCTGTCGAATACTCCTGAGCTTCAGTGTCGATATTATTCACTCGACCTCTTGGAACGCGCCAGGGCAAGTTATCTGTGCGACTTGCGAGGTGGCTCGGTTCTCGCTGAGCGCGGCTTGACCAGTCCGCTTTACTCCGACTGAAACAGCTGCTTGACTCGGCGGTTATGCTTGTTTCCGAAGCTGATGGTATGTTCTGAAGACACGCGAGGAGGTCATCTAGAGTTTTTGGCGACAGTATTTGCACTTGCTTCAACACGTTAGTGTGCAATCCATGCATTATTAAGGCAACTACGGCCGTAGACGGAAGCAAAGGCTCAGCCAGCTTTAAAAGACGGCGTTTCTCAAAGAAGTACTCCACAAGGCAGCTTTGCTCAGACTTGAAATTAAGCGCTGTGTTCCATCTTTCTACTGGATTGCTTCGGAATGCAGTCAAAAACTTTTTCCTCCACTGGCTCCAAGAGTCGTCACTGTCTTCCAGAATGCATGTTTCATACCACTTTCGCGCAACACCTCTCAAGTAAACGCGCATGTTGGTGATTTTAGCCTCATCAGAGAGCCACTTGTTTTTTCCAGCGGCATATTCGTAGAAATCAAGCCAACTTTCTGGACTTGAAGACACACCGTCGAAGGCATCAGGTTCTACGAATTTAGGCATCGGTTTCTCAGCATTCAGAGAGCTTATAAGAGATGTCATTATTTGGTTTTGTTGAACCATCTGTTCCTGTTGCAGCTGAAGAGCTTTCAAAACGAGGCTCACCTCTTCTGTCGAAGATCGTGATCCTGAGTCTTTTCGACGCGCTGGTTCAAGAACTAGGTCGTTGAAGGTCGCCACACGCAAGTTCACTTTCACAGCACCTTTCCGTCGTAGTTCAGTAGTGTCCACGGCTGCCTTTTCCACAACCAGGTTCACGAGTTCTTCCGAGCTGAGCTCACGAGGTAGGTCTACCGCTGCTTCGTCTTGAACTTGGTACTTCGAAAAGATGATCTTCTCCTCGGAGGTCTCGTCAATGAAGAACGTCACCCACATGATGGCTTCGATGGCCGGCTGCGCCAAAATAATGTAGTGTTCCTACTTAAAATAACGGAACAGCATTAAAGCTTCAGTATGGAACTGGCGTCCATCTTAATCCGCTTTTATTTTCCACTTCATCCTCCTTTTCTTTCCTGCCCCGGCTCTCGTGCTTCTTCATCTTCTGTCCAAAGGCTCATACCGCTTCATTATTATTATTATTATTATTATTATTGTTATTATTATTATTATTATTATTATTATTATTATTATTATTATTATTATTATTATTATTATTATTATTATTATTATTATTATTATTATTATCATTATTTAGACAAATGCACAAGATCAGTGCACGTTGAAGAACACCGCATAGTCCGTATTTCAAGAGCCACTCTACTACGGCGTGCCTCATAAACCCATCGTAGTTTTAGCATGCAAAACCTCCAAATTATATATTGCTGAAGGCACGTTACAGCAAGGTGACTATATTACATGCGCGTTTGCTATATTGTCATTCAGCATATCAATGTGCACGTCGCCTAACAGTGCCATGTTTGACGCACAGCTTCGGTCATGCATCATGCGGGAACTTGCTCCGAGAAGTTTATTGCGGTTGCGGTCACGCCGATGTTCTACGATAAGATGGCGTAACTGCGTGCCTCTGCCTCTTACTAACGAGTCGCCGTTTGCTTAGCCAGGTGCATATTCCGGGGCTTTTAGAGCGCATCTCATAGGCGCCCGTTCCTGCGTTGAGCGGCGTCGCCGTCGCCGTCGGAGGCTTAACCGATAGGCATGAAAAAGTAACCGATAAACATCAAAAAAATAAAATGAAAAAAAAAATACCCGGCATTGAATGGGATTTTAATTCGAGACCTCTGCGTGAGAGTCGCGTATGCTACCACCGAGTCACACTGTTGCTTGAAACTCATTTGAAAAAAAAAAAACAACCTTATACTGGCATCATGTCGGGCAAGGAATTGCGTTAACCTATGTAATATAGCGTGGCACAAGAGTAAAATAGCAACCAGCCATCACAGAATGCTAATTGCGCAACGAGTGTGTGATTTAATGCCTTCCACCCATTGCAAAATCTTTAGCCATAATTTTCCATCGTCATCAGCCACATACAGCATCAACAACGTGCACATAATACCTCACAGATGTGTAGTGGATACCTCGCTTATACACAGAAAGACGAATAATGGCGTAGTGGGGGCTGTCCTAATACACAATAATTATTATTTATGGTGTAGTCTATACCTTGCGGAAAGTTAAAACGTCAAACACAGTTGGCGTTGTCCCAACACGAAGCTGTGCTCAGAATTCGCATTAGGCAGTATCGTAATCGTCGGTGAACTTTTGCTTGCGTTGAATTTTTGCGTTCACACAGGAACGGGAGAGACGGGGGGAGGGAGGGGGGGCACACAGTTTCCACATGTACTATTTTTACAAGAACGCTTCTAACGAGTTCTCGGGAAAAAGTAGAGATCATTTTCAAGCAACCTAATGGGGCTCCTGGTGACCTGGTACCATATATAGCGGACGTACAGCGGGTCACCATTTACACCTAAAGAATGACACCAAGTGAGCATATACAAACACTGCGAGCGTGCTGGAGAAGGCTCAGGAAATCTATATGGTTATATATAGTTCCGGGACGTTTAAATCCATTAGAAGCAGCATGGGAGGAGTTTTTAGTCCCCACCAAAGGCAAAAGAAAACATTCACATACGGGCAAGCTATATCAGAGATGCATCGAGAGAGAGAGAGAGAGAGAGCAAGCAAACTCTGGTGTGCACACGATCCCAATTTTATGTGGACATGAAGCATGTTTTGTTATCGCAGGGGGTTTTCGTTACACATGTAATGTTTGAAGAATGTTTTGCAATCGCACGAGGGCTGTAGCATAACATTTTGGGTCATTCATGAACCATGACACACTCCTTTGCAACTGCATGGCGAAGATATGGTTCTAACTATCATGATAGCTGCTAGTCTTAATTAAACTTTACTGTCACACTGAGTACATTCTCGCTTATATGTGCATCTGCTGTTTGTGTACTCGTCTGACAAATGTATACATCATAGAAAAATCTATAGCTTCGATTTTTTGGGGCATCTCTCGTATCTGCCTTCCAAAACACGTTTCTAAACTTATATGCGAATGGTAGGTAGAATTTACATGAACACACGTTCATGAGACACGTCGTACGAAAGCAAAAGGCATCAAATGAACAATACTTAATATTGTCCGGACATTTGCCGTTGCTGCCGTTTTTGGCATCTGCGTACATGATAGAAACTACAAGAAACTTCCACGTTTACAGTTTTGTGCATGGCTGAACCATGCACTCTCCATTGCAACGACAATGTACTCCGTGTGGCGTATTGATGGTAATAATACTGTCAGTAGTACCAGTACCTTTCAGATAATGCCCCGGGAGCATGCAAGATTGCATAGTATGTGATTCTTAGTCAGCAGTGCGACGACAGATACCAATATAAGCTGATATGGCATCACTTTCAGGTAATCATTATCGATTGCACGTCGCCTATCTTCCTCCAGAACCATTCTTAGAATATCTTCACTAATGATTCATCCCTTACAACACCGGGCGTCTCTTTAGCGGTGTCCTCAATCGTCGCCGAGAAACAGAGGAATCCGCACGTACGCGTGCTTCACTAGCGAAATGTTTGATTGTACCGACTCTGGCAACGGCCCCGTCAAGCTTGTCTTCCTTTTCGTTCTTCTTTTGACGTCATCCCTCAATTAAGCTTTACACAGCAGCCATGACGGTAACGTCCAGAAAGGAAGCAGTGTTCCGCATTGACAAAGTCCTTGGTCATCAGCCGCCTTCTAACCGATGGTTGCAGGTAGTTATGGTTAACAAAAATTAGTTATGTGAAACAAACATTCGCGAACTCTCTACTTTGGACATCTCTGTCCTTCAATCCATGCAAAAAAATGCCCGCACTTGAAACTATCCTAAATAAGGCGACACGGAGCGAACAAAATATACACATACATAAAAAAGTCACAGTTTGGCCGCAAGGGCGAAGCAATGAATGCGATAGTATTCATTGCTTCGCCCTTCGAGTTCCGCTGGTTCGATTCCGATAGCATTCATTGCTTCGAGAGAGCTGGCCGACGCCTTTAAGTGCGTCCGTCGCGCTCCTAGCGCCATCTCGCTGGTAATGAAGAAACGCTTATAAGCGCCTCCGTCTCGGAGGACTGCAAACGGTAAAGGGTGTGTATATAACGCTCGCCGTTAGCTACCTGAGGGATCTACGCTCTGTGGAGTAGTGCTTAGCGCACCGCGCTGCGACTTGAGAGGTCGCTGGTTCGATTCCGCGCTTCGGAAGCGTTTTTCTGATTTATCTTTCTTTGGAATATTGATGCATATATACATACTTATACATATACGCAGCATGACGGCGGCGACGGCGACGGCAAAAACCAGCCGAGACTGTCCATATAATTGCTATCGCAATAAAATAAAAGCATCGGCAGCGGTGCCATCAGGCGCAGTATAGCGCTACCCGAAGGCGTGAAGGCCCTCATTAACAGCGTCCCCCGATCGATGCGTACCCTAGCCGCTGGCAAGATGAGAGAGCAAGTGTGTACACAGGCAGGCAGCCGGCGCGCCAGGTGCGCTACGAGGTGTCGCCGGAGGGGGTAGCTGACGGAGACGGGACAGTCAAGCTGACGTCTCTGTGAGTGCCGAGAAACCGTATCGATCCCTCGTCGACGACGACCCTGCCTCGAGAGAGCACGTGAAACAAAGGGTGGGAGGCAAAGTGGTGGATTCACTCGCCATTTCTCAAAGAGCCTCGCTAAAGGGGCATGCTACGAGTGCGATTACCATGAAGCGCATAGGACCAGCGCGTGTAGGAAGGCAGAGAGAGCGAGGAAATGCAGATGTGATTTATCAGGGGCACGAGCATCGCGTGGTAACCTTGTTTCCCTTCCAAGCACCCCCGTCCGGCACATTGTTTTAGTTCGAAAGCTTTCCATTAGGCATAGTAATTCGCGGTATCAAAAATACACATGCAAATTGATTTCGGGCATAAAGTCTAACAGGGAACGGGGGTAAGGTCCTTGCATTTACTTCCGGTTTTCGAAATATTAGGAAAATCTTTTTTAAAAAATCTAATTGGTACGAAGTCGTAGGTTCTGGTTCAGGTTAAGATTTATATTGCATACTTACGATTTCGAAGAATAAGGTTATTGGAGAAACCACAATTAACTTTCAAAATAATTAATGAAAATTAATCGAATAAGCTCATTAAGATAGCAGACGGTTTTCTTGTGAGCAGCTGTGATCTTCGTGGCACAACGGCGGAGTAGATCTTAACCACGCACTTCTTTCTACGTGACCTGTAATGTCCGATTCAGCAGTGCGACAAAACAGAAAGTTGACCCGAGGAATACACCACGCCACGCAAACGCCGAGGTGCGAGTGCCCCACCAGACATTTAAATGATGGATTCGGGTCCCTTCCAATTTTTGGGGGGTAGTAATACTGACAAAAATACAGAAGTAATGCAATGCTTTGTCTAAGAGATATCGACAAGCGCTTCCTGCATGAGAGATTAATATGTAACAAATTCGGCAGACCCCATACCTTGTGGAAATCCGTTTCATGCAAAGCAGTCAGCGAGTCTTTCTATGCTGCATTTTTTTGGCTTTCAGCCAAGCGTTACGAGGTCGATAGACCTGTTTTTGTGAGTAGCAGTTGTGTGCACATCGTTGGCTTACCAGGCACGTCGACAACACTGGCGTTTAAAGGCCAACTTATGATCTGACGTAACGTCAGCACTCACGTTAGAGCACAATTGTCAGTATTACCGAAACGATGTTCACTTTACGGCACGATGATGTGAATATCATGCGTCACTTTCGTTGGCGTATTCGTCCGCGGTAGAACAACGCTTGAATATAGCTACCTGAATCATAGAAATACAAATGTAATGTTGATTAGACTGCTGCAAAAGCGGAGCCAACACAGGAGCCACAGACGTTAACGTGACCTGACGCCTGTATCGTAGGATTACATAGGTAGTGTTTATGGCTTTGTTAAAAACTTTAAATAGCCAGCAACACAACTACAATTGACGTTGCGCCGACATCACGCCTGCATATTCTGTTTTTCCAAAGCAATTTCTAGAGGTGGCGTGGCTCTGTGGTAGAAGACCTGTCTGCCACGCAGAATGCTTGGGATCGATTCCTGCCGGAATCCTGACTTTTTCCTTGCATTCCTCGGGTGAACCCTGCTGATGTCGGTTTTTTTTAAAGCTCTCTCATTTAAACTACGAATGCCTGTTCTCGCCGTTCCTGGGTAGATATAACTGTAAATCATTCGTGGTGCATACCCGTATACCACGGGCCGCGGTATACGGGTATGTGCCACACGTGTCTGGAGGAGAGAGTTTGACGACGTACACCACAGGATTTTCACGTTATTATTGCGATAACAATACTAGGACACTCTCGGCGGATTTTGCCGTTGCGGTCGCTGTGATGTCCTGAATATGTATAGGCATGTATGTACATATAAAAGCCAGAAATAAAGATACAGAATTAAATGCAGAAATACAGACCGGGGATTCAAACCTGCGACCACTCGCTTCTCAGCGCGCTTTTTTAGACAATTGCGCCATGGGTCATTCGTTCTCCAGGATACTAACGGCAGAATGCAAACGCACGCGGCGTTCAGCGAAGCGCACGGGACGCCACACGTCGCGAAATTAAAATTATGCGAGACCCAGGCCATGTTGCATCGTTGCCCGCGCTGCATTTGCGTCGTATCGCTGGCGACCCACGCAAGTTTTCTATTTTGAGGTTGTAGCGCCGCGCCACTCGTGGCCAGTCGGTCAGGGAAAAACAAGAGCGCCCCGTGGCTCGTGGTGGCGCGGGCTAGTGGGAACGCTTTGGCTCTTGTAGGCTTATGCCACAGGAGGGAAACCGTGACGGCTGAATCAGAATCACGATATATATATATATATATATATATATATATATATATATATATATATATATATATATATATATTACACCGTGACCAGAATCCAGAGACAAAAATTACAGAGCAAACGCACAAGGCACCCACGAAGAAAAGAAGCGTACGACACAAGCGCTAACTAACAACTGCTTCATTCTTACATAGGCCCATGCATATGTAAGCCCAATGCAGCCTTACCGCTCATGCGCAAACAACAATAAGTCTAAACCAAAACGTGTTACAAGGATGACAGTGTATTAGATACGCGAAGAAATGAATAATATTGAGATGGGTGCAGGGACAAAGAAATAAAGAAGACGTAAGAAGGACAAAGAAGCGCGTTTGCGCTGCACTTTTGGCCTCAGGAATATGTACCAACTAGACCCAAATGAAGTTTCATTTTAGTGACCAGAATCGACTCCAGCAGGGAACGCGAGTCGTCGCTTCACGTGCCACTGCCAAGCGCCATCTTTATTTTCTTCTCTTGGGGTCACGCGCTCTCCGGTTTTGTTCGTCGCCTAAAGGAGGGCGCTACAGGGTCTTGAGACAACGCGAACGCAAGAGTCCGAGAGTGAATTGCGTTCTGCGCATGCGCCCTGGCGGCTCGTAAATTTCTTCGGTCCCCACTTCTAAATCTCTCTAGTGTTTCGCCGGAGTTGGTATATGCGCCTCCGACTTATGCGCCTCCGACTTGTATTTTGACATAGAGGGCGTGGTCGAGCATGCACACGCACTTATCTGGTGATGGGGAGTTTTGTACATCTTTTATTTTACCCGGGAAGTTTGCGTTGAAGCTATATATAGACCGTACGAAAGTCACTTTGCTGGCTGCAGCGGCCGCGTTTGCGAAAGGAGTGAGCTGTTAGCTAGAAGATCCAAAGTAGGTGCTAGTTGAAGTAACAGCTGTGACAGTTCGCGCTAGCACACGGTATACCTGTGCGTTCTTTTCGTGCGTCCTTCTTTGTGTATGAGCAGCGCGCCGCAACTATCGAGCTTTGACATTTGTTATTTCGCACTTGCCTTGTGTGTTTTCTTTTCCTGCATCCTTCTGCTTGAGAAGCGCGCAGCAAGTTTCCAGCTGCTTGCCACTCTTCCTGTGACATTCCAATCTCTTGCTATTGCATTCAGTGCTTCGCCCTTGAGGCGAAACTGTGATTTTTTTTAGTGTCGTTACCAGACAGTCATATTCGTCAGTTCCTTACCCTCCCATGCCAATTTTGGTGGACACCAAGTTAAAGGGGCGATCATGAGAGCACCCAGACTTAGGCGGCTAGATAGATAGATAGATAGATTAGATAGATAGATAGATAGATAGATAGAAGCTAGATAGATAGATAATAATAGATAGATAGATAGATAGATAGATAGATAGATAGATAGATAGATAGACGAGACAGGACGAGACAGACCGACAGACAGACAGACAGAAGACAGAAGACAGACAGATCGATAGATAGATAGATAGATAGATAGATAGATAGATAGATAGTGATAGATAGATAGATAGATAGATAGATAGATAGATAGATTAGATAGATAGATAGCTAGATAGAAAGATAGGATGATAGATAGATAGATAGATAGATAGATAGATAGATAGATAGATAGATCGATTTTTAATCTCTGTTTACTGTAGGCTAACTATAAAGCTCTGTATAAATAGCCCTGACAGCATCAGGTAAACTGCGCTTTACTAAAAAATGGTGCACGGAAGCTAACAAAGTGCATGGGAGATGTTCCAGACTATTAGGCATCTAAGGACGGCTTAGGAAACATCATATCTAGAATTGCGAGATAGTTTGTATAACTTTATTGACCCATGAACACGGTATATGTAATATATTTATGGCACAACTCGTTGCTACTACTAGGCCGGTGGTGCCTAGTGTCAATAGCAAGACCGCGCTATAAAATAAGGCTTACATTTGGAATGTCCAATGCTTTAACATCGCAAATAATTAGCACCAAGAAAACCTAAATTTACGTTTAGAAAAAAAAAAACAGAGGTAACAGAAAGGAAAGGTGGAAAGGTTGACCAAATCAAAAATATTAAAACATTAGTACCTTAGATTGCTTGCTCGAAGGCTATTTAGCCTCAAGTTTCGCTCCCGGGTGCTGTTTGAGACCATTATTCATGTTACCGCGTAAGGTTGACTGCTGGGAACTATGGGGTTCAACCTATAGTCCTCTAGTTCAACCAACTCTAGTCCTCTAGGTCAACCAACCAACAACCGCTGGCAGCAGTGGAGCGGGACACGCCGGCGAGCGTTCGCCGCCACGCTGACATGGCCCGAGCGGTTGGCGAATGCGAAACCGCGGAGAGCCGTCAGCGGAAAGGAGAGTGAAGAGCAAAAAAAAAAAATTAAATAAATAAAAAAATAAATGTGATCTGCACACAGCTTTCGTTTTGTTTATAATTTACTTTTTAAGGTGTTCACTGCAGTAGCGTAGCCAGAAATCTTTTTCATGGGGTGGGGGGACAACCATACTTTATGTTCGTGCATGCGTTTGTATGTGTGCGTGTCTATACATACATGCAAAACTGAAAAGTTTCGGGGGAAAGGGGAAGGTTGAACTCCCCTCCCGCCTGGCTACGCCAGTGGTTCACTGCCAGGGGAGAAATTGGCTCTACGCAATTGGACCCGGCCAATAGGAGGAATCCCTCCCTGCTGGTCTTTTAGCGATATGGCTGTCTGCTCCTGCTCTGCACTTCTCAGTCAAGCCGGAAACACTCAGGAGTGTGTTGATTCGACAGTGGACACATGACTCACTCTGTAGAACACGGCAGTGCGAACCGTCCGGGACAACGCACGCTATGTTCAAACGTTGGCGCCTTTGTGCCATATTAAGCAATAACATATTTGTTTCCTGTCATAGATAGATGTCGCGCATGTCTTCATTTGAAATTATTTGCATTTATGTGAAAATTTATTGTGCCTATATTTAGGATTTTGGAAGCCTAAAACATTATTTTGCCTGCCTATTTATGGCGCCTAAAACGAGCTTTTTTAGGGCCTAAAAATCCGGCCTCTATTTATAACACATACGCTACATTATATTGCAACGTGGTCGTGAGGTTGACGAAGGCAGCAGTCGGTGTGTTCAAGTTGAAAATATTTATTTTGGCAAACCTGCACCCGCGAAATTCAAACTCAAACTACAGCAATAAACGCTGTACACTGATAGCTTCGAACAGAACGTCGACCGTCGGTAATCTGGTCTGCGGCTAGGCGCGCCGGCATTTATACATGTGGAATCGAACATTCGAGCCTTATCGCTGGTGGCTGCGCTAGTTCCAGAACAAGCTCAGCTGTTCGCGTTTGCGCGCTCAGGCCGCTCAGAAGATTCTAAGATAATCTAGAAGCTTCCCAGACATTCGGACGTGGTTTGTGAAAGGAAGTGGCTGTACGCGTAATGGATTGGTTACACAGAAATACGAAAAGGAGTGCACGTAGCAATATCCATGAATATATTGCCATCCCGGTTCTTGAGCGACGGTTGTTAAATACGTACGTACTG
>NC_051180.1:102203653-102231384 GCF_013339695.2 Rhipicephalus sanguineus | reverse complement strand
TTGGCATATACAGCAAAAGCAACGCAGTTTCATCTGTTTTCATCCGCTGTTACTAAGAAAACGTGATTTTCAAACAAAACGAGAAAGACTAACCACTCCTGAGGTTCTTTTCTTCTCGTGAGTTCTCTCATTCTTCTTTATTTCATTCTGTGTATGCGTGCGTTTATTTTGTCCATAATGCCGAAAAAAAAACATGAGCCATTTTCTTGCCACTATACACGAACAAAATGAAAGCGCCAGGTTCTGTTCTGATACTAAAACCAGCATTCGTACATTTACATTTTTTCGTGTTTCTCTTTTCTTCCGCTAACCACCTTAAGGTATTTTATTTATACCTGTCAGACTAAACCATTTACGTCTTAGTCTGCAATATTCCTCTCCCGACCTCTGCTGCAGCGAAGTGTACTGACAGCAAGGTATTTTGAAGGCAGGGCGTGCCATTCTGTGCACGCTGTCTGAGTGCAGCTTGCGGCTAGCAGAGATAAATATTTTAGCGCACAAAAAAGGAAAGGATCCTGCACCAAGGATGTATAATAACAACGCTGTCACAATCACGGGTTCCACGTGATGGTCACGCAATGAAAAGCATTCAGACTCTGGATCCAGACACGTTCACTTTCTTTCCTTTTATTTGAAACTCGGAAGCTTGTACCTAGCAAAGGCGGCACACAAAATTGGCCTAGAGACGCATTTTGTCGCCATGAATGTTTCATCTGGTAGTAGTGAATAAGAAATGATTTGGTGGAATGATTTTTGAAGGAGCTTTAGATATGGTATTTCTGAGAGAGCCAAAGCCATGCGGATCTCTTTTTTTTTTTGCTTTTCTTATGCTCTTTTTCTGGGATCATCAGGGATGACAGGCAACAAGAATGTCTTTATTTCCAGGGATATAATCATCGGGATATGCTAAAAAGCTGAGAACAATTTCATTCTGCAATCCTATATGTGAAGAGAAAACAGAGCGGCGAAAAACGACCATGTGTGTTAAACAGAAATTAGGAAGCTAAAATTTCAAGATTTCTACTGATATTACGATGCTCACAAATAAAGCACTATTACTGTCCGCTCTTTCCTGGCATCGTGCCTTCTTCCCCTTGCGTTGCGTCATTACCCTATGCAATGTATACAACTGCCTGATGCGAAATCTCTTACACCGCTCTGGCTGCATTCCCATAAATCACTGAAAAGCTTTTATAAAAATGCATCCGAAGGTCACGCGATCGAAGCCCGGCAGCGGCAGCCGCATTTCGAAGGAGGCGAAATGCTGAAGACCTTTGTACTTAGATTTAGGTGAACGTTAGAGAACCCCAGGTAGTCAGATTTTTCGGAGCCCTCTTCTACGGCATTTCTCATAATCATATCGTAGTTTTACAACAGTAAATATTATTAATATTATTTAGACAAATCCACAAGATCAGTGCACGTTTAAGAACACCGGATAGTCCGTATTTCCGGAGCCACTCTACTACGGTGTGCCTCATAAACCCATCGTGGTTTTCGCATGCAAAACCTCCAAATTATCTATTATTACAAATGTAGACGGGCTAGAATTGCTGAAGTCACGTTACAACAAGGTTACTATATTACACGCGCTTTTGCTATACTGTCATTCAGCATTTCAATGTGTACGTTGCCTATGAGTGCCATGTTTTGCGCACAGCTTCGGTCATCCATAATGCGGGAACCTGCTCCGAGAAGTTGATTGCGGTCGCGGCTACGCCTATGTTCTATGACAAGACGGTGTAACGGCGTGTCTCTGCCTCTTACTAACGAGTCACCGTTTGCTTAGCTTAGGCGCATATTCCGGGGCTTTTAGAGCGCATCTCACAGGCGCCCGTTCCTGCGTTCAGCGGCGTCGCCGTCGCCGTCGGCGGCTTAACCGATATACATGAAAAAGTAACCGATAAACATCAAAAAAGAGGATTAGAAAAAAAAGCCAGGATCGAATAGGATTTTAACCTGAGACCTCTTCGTGGGAACCGAGTATTCTACCACCGAGACACACTGTTGCTTGAAACTCACTTGCTAAAAGACCTTACGCAGGCATCATGTCGGGTAAGGAATTGCGTTAACCTATGTTATATAGCGTGGCAGAAGAGTAAAATAAGAACCAGTTATCACAGAATGGCAACTGCTCAATGAGTGTGTGATTAATTGCTTTCCACCCACTGCATAGTGTGCAGCCATAATTCTCCATAGTCATCAGCCACATACAGCATCAACAAAATGCACATAATACCTTACAGATGTGTAGTGGGTACCTCGCTTATACGCAGAAAGACGAATAATGGCGTAGTGGGTGCTGTCCCACTTCACAAAAATTATGATTTATGGCGTAGTCGATACCTTGCGGAAAGTCAAAATGTCAAACACAGTTGGCCTTGCCCCAACACGAAGCTGCGCTCAGAATTCGCAGTAGGTAGTATCGTAATTTAAGTTTTTGCGTTCACACAGGAACGGGAGAGAGGGGGGGCACAGTTCCCCCAAGTACTGTTTATATAGAAACGCTTCTAACGAGTTGCTGGGAAAAAAAGTAGAGATCATTTTCAAGCAACCTAATGGGGCTCGTGGTGACCTTGTGCCATATATGGCGGGTTACAGCGGGTCACAATTTACAGTTAAAGAACGACACCAAATGAGGATATACAAACAGTCCGAGCTAGCTGGAGAAGGCTCAGGAAATCTATATGGGTATATATAGTTCCGGAACGTTTCAATCCATTAGAAGCAGCTTGGGAGGGATTTTTGTCACCACCAAAGGTAAAAGAAAACATTCACATACTACAGGACAAGCTGTATCAGAGATGCACTAAGAGAAAGAGAGAGAGAAATCAAGCAAACTCTGATGTGCACGGGGTCCAATTCTCACGTGGACATGAAGCATGTTATGTTATCGCAGTCGGTGTTCATTACACATGTCAATGTTTCAAGAATGTTTTGCATTCGCACGACGGCTGTAGCATAAACTTTTGGGTCATTCATGAACCATGACAAACTCTTTTGCAACTGCATGGCGAAGATATGGTTCTAACTATTATGAGAGCTGCTAGTCTTAATTAGATTTTATTATCACACGAAGTACATGCGCGCCTATATGTGCATGTGCTGTTCGTGTACTTGTCTGAGAAATGTATACGTCATATTAGACATATCTAGCTTCGACTTTTTGGGGGCGTCTCTCGTATCTGCCTTCCAGAAGAAGTTTCTAAACTTATATGCGAATGGTAGGTAGTATTTACACGAAGATAGCCCAAAGACCCGTCGTTCAAAAGCAAATGGCATCAGATGAACAATACTTAATATTTTCCGGAGATTTGTACAAGCGCTAACGAGGCCATGCGACGCAGTGTTGCCGTTTCTGGCACCTGCGTACGAGATAGTATTGCAAGAAACTCCCAAGTTTACAGTTTTGTGACTGAACCATGCACTACACATTGTAACGACAATGTACACTGTGCGGCGCATTGATGGTATTTATACTGTCAGTAGTACCAGTAAATTTCAGATAATGCCTCAGGAGCATGCAAGCGGGAACATTGTGGTATTCTTAGTCAGCTGTGCGACGACAAGTGTCAATATAAGCTGATATGTCATCACGTTTAGGTAAACATTATTGACTGCAGGTCGTCCATCTGCCTCCAGAACCATTCTTAGAACGTCTTCACTAATGATTCATCCGTTAAAACACCGGGCGCCCCTTTAGCGGTGTCCTCAATCGTCATCGAGAAACAGAGGAATCTGTACGTACTTGTGCTGCGCAGTGAAACGGTTATGATTCCACTAACTGTGGCAACGGCCCCGTCAAGTTTGTCTTCCATCTCGTTCTTCTTCTGACGTCACCCCTCACTTAATCTTTACGCAACAGCCATGACGGTAACGTCCAGAAAGGAAGCAGTGCTCCGCATTGAAATATCCTCGGTCACCAGCCGCCTTCTAACCGATGGTTTTTTTTGTTTTTTTTATTTCACAATACTGCAGGTCTTTCACGGGCCCATGCAGGAGGGGGTTGAACGTAAATACAGTTCATAAAAGTTGGAAAAAATGAGACCATATATACAGATCAAAGAGTATGAGCACATACAAAATGAACAAGGAACCCTGGTTGCAGGTTGCTATGGTAAAAAAAAAATTACCTATATAAAACGAACATTCGCCAACTCGCTACTTCTGGACATTTCTGTCCTTCAAACCATGCGGAAAAATGCCCGCACTTGAAACTTCCGTAAACAAGGCGACAGGAAGCGAAAAAAAAATTGGCGTACATAAGAATAAAAACATCGCTAGCGGCGCCATCAGGTGCAATATAGCGCTACCCGAAGGCGTGAAGGCCCTCATTAACAGCCTCCCCCGATCGATGTGCAGCCTAGCTGCTGGCAAAGTGACAGAGCAAGTGTGTACACAGGCAGGCAGCCAGCACGCCAGGTGCGCTACGAGCTGTCGCCGGAGGGGGTAGCTGCCGGCGACAGGACAGGGAAGCTGACGTCTGTGTGAGTGCCGAGAAACTGTATCGATCCCTCGTCGACGAAGACCCTGCCTCGAGAGAGCACGTGAAACAAAGGTTGGGACGCAAAGTGGTGGATTCAGTCTCCATTTCTCAAAGAACCTCGCTAAAGGGGCGTACTACGAGTGCGATTACCACGAAGCGCATAGGACCAGCACGTGTAGGAAGGCATAGCGAGTGAGGAAATGCAGATGTGATTTATTGGGGCACAAGCATCGCGTGGTAATCCTGTTTCCCTTCCAAGCACTCCCGGTCCGGCATATTGTTTTAGTTCGAAAGCTTGCCCTCAGGCATAGTAATTACGCGGTACCAAAATTCACACGCAAACTTATTTCGTGCAAAATGTCTAACAGGTAAGGTAACAGGTAAAGTCCATGGATTTACTTCCGGTTTTCAGAATATTAGCAAAAACTTGTAAAAAAATAAAATTGGTACGAAGTCGATGGTTCTGGTTCAGGTTAAGAGTTATATTGGATACTTACGATTTCGAAGTATAAGGTTATTGGAGAAAACGCCAATTACCTTTCAATGTGATCAATGAAAATTAATCGAATGAGTTCATTGAAACAGCAGGCGGTCTTCATGTGAGCAGCTGTGATCTTCGTGGCACTGGCGGAGTAGATCTTAACCACGTACTTCTTTCTACGTGAACACAAATCCTATTCGGCAGTGTCAAAAAACAGAAAGTTGACCCGAGGAATACACCAAGGCACGCAAATCCCAGGTGCGCTTGCCCCACCTGACACCTAAGTCATGGGTTCAGGTAACCTCAATTTTTTTTCGGGGTATTGATTCTGAAAAAAGTGCAGAAGTAATATAATGACGTTGTTTAAGACAGATTGACGAGTATTTGCTGCATAGGAGATTAATCTATAAGAAATCTCGGCAGATCCAACGCTTTGTAGAAATCCGTTTCATGCGAAGTAGTCAGCGAGTGGTTCTATGCTGCATTTTTGTTTCTTTGAGGCAAGTGTTACGAGGTAGATCGACGTGTTTTTGTGAGTGTAGTAATTGTGTGGACATCGTTGGCTTACCAGGCACATCGACAACACTGGCGTTTAGAGGGTAACTTATGGTCTGACGTAACGTGAGCACTCACGTTAGAGCAGAGGCGTCAGAATGATAGAAACGAGGTGCATTTTACGCTGCCATGGTGTGAATATCATGCATAACTTTCGTTGGCGTATTCCTCCGCGGCAGAACAACGCTTGAAATATAGCTACCTGCATCTTAGGAATACAAATGTAATGTTTATTAGGCTGCTAGAAAAGCGGAGTCAACACAGGAACTAGAGACGTTAACGGGACACGACGCCTGTATCGTAGGAGCACATATGTAGTGTTTATGGATTTGTTATCAAATTAAATAGCCAGCACCACAACTACAATTCACGTTGCACGACATTACGCCTGCATAGTGTGTTTTTCCAAAGCAGTTTCTAGACGTGGCGTGGCTCTGTGGTAGAAGACTTGTCGGCCACGCATAATGCTTGGGTTCGATTCCTACCGGAATCCTGATTTTTATTCCTTGCATTCCCCAGGTCAACCCTGCCGATGTCGGTTTTTCTTAACGCTCTCTCATTAAAATTAATGATATCTGTTCTCGCCGTTCCAGGGTAGATATAAACTGTCAGTCACCTGTGGCGCATACCCGTATACCGCGGCCCGTGGTATACGGGTGTATGCCACCCATGTCTTGAGGAAAGTGTTTGACGACGTACACGACAGGATTTTTACGTTATTATTGCGATAGCAATTATTTGGACACTCTGGGCAGATTTTTGCCGTCGCCGTCATGTCTTGAATATGTATATGTATGTATATACACATAAAAGCCAGAAATAAAACTAATTCACAAGAAAATATACCGAAGCGCGCGACCGGAGTTTCGAACCTGCGACCGCTCGCTACTCAGCAAGCTGCCTTAGACAATAACGCCATGCCTCATTCGTTCTACAGGATACTAATGCCATAATACAAACGCACGTGGCGCTGGGTGAATCGCACGGGACGCCACACGTGGTTAAATTAAAATTATGTGAGACCCGGGCCATGCTGAATCATTGCATGAGCTGCGTTTGCGTCGTATCGCTGGCGACCCACGCTGGTTTTCTATTTTGAGTTTGTAGCACCGCGCCACTCGTGGCCAGTCGGCCAGGGAAAAAGAAGAGCGTCCCGTAGCTCGTCTTGACGCGGGCTAGTGGGAACGCTTTGGCTCTTGTGGGCTTATGCCACAGGAGGGAAAAACGAGACGGCTGAACCAGAATCACGGTATATATATTACACCGTGACCAGAATCCAGAGGCAAAAATTACAGCCCAAACGCATAAGACATCCACGAAGAAAAGAAGCGTACGACACAAGCGTTGACTAACAACTGCTTTATTATTTCATACCCCAGTGCATATCTAAGCCCAAGGCAAACTTACCGCATATGCGCAAACAACAATAACTCTAAACCAAAATGTATAACAAGGATTATAGTGTATTAGAATAGCGAAGGAAGGAAATAACTTTATCCCGAGTCCCGAGTCCTGCGAGTTGGTGGGGCGGGCCGATGGCCCCGCCTAGGAGACGGCCAGGCTTGGGTATTAGCACGATTTAAGCCGTCTTCCATTGCTGCGGAATCTGTCCTGCCTCCCAGCATTCGTTAAGATATTCTGTTAACTTAGTTATAGACTCATCTTCCAAGTTCCTGAGCGTTTTGTTCGTTATCCCGTCTAGTCCAGGTGACAATTTAGTATTGAGTTTTTGCAGGGCTGCCCTGACTTCTGCCTCGCTGATTTTGTTGTCGAAATCGTCATTTGCCTGCCCTGTGTAGTCAAGGTGTGTGAGGGGAATCGCTTGCGAGATGTATCTTTTCTCGATTTCATTGAGCAAGTCCTGCTCGGTTCCTTGGTACGCTTTTATTAGCCGATTTATATGGTGCCTTTGTGCTGACTTAGTCCCGGCCAGGTTTAACAAATATCTAAGGATGTTCCACGTTTCTGCCATTCCTATCTGACTGTCCATGTCGTTGCATTTTTCCTCCCATTGTTGTCTGCATAGCTGCTGGGCATACTGCTCTATATCCCCGTTCAATTTAGCTATACTTCTACGAAGAGTCCGGTTGTGTCTTTGCTTATTCCACCTCCGCTGTAACACTACCTTAGCTTTTCACATGTGTAGAAGCTTACTGTCTACATTTTGTAGCTGCGCTTCCGGTGGGACCGTTTGCGCAGTTGCCGTCACCGTCTCGCTTTAAATTTTCGGTCCATTCCTCAATACCCTGCTGCGGTTTGAATCGCGAAGACATGAAATGATATCGAGATGGGTGCAGGGACAAAGAAGTAAAGAAGACGTAAGAAGGACAAAGAAGTGCGTTTGCTCTGTGATTTTAGCCTCAGGAATATATACCAACTAGACCCAAATGAAGTTTTATTTTAGTGACCAGAATCGACGCCAGCAGTGAACACGAGTCATGGCTTCACGTGCCACTGCCAAGCGCCGTTTTTTATTTTCTTCTCTTGAGATCGCGCCAAGAAGGTTAAAGAATTTTTTTAAACCTCCTTGGGTCGCGCGCTCTCCGGTTTTGTTCGCCGCCCGAAGGAGGGCGCTACAGGGTCTTGAGACAACGCGAGTGCAAGAATCCGAGAGCGGGTTGCGTCCTGCACATGCGCCCTGGAGGCTCGCAAATTTCTTCGGTCCCCAATTATAAAACTGTCAAGTGCTTCGACGGAGTTGGGATGTGCGGCTTTGACTTTACTTTGACATGCAGGGCGTGGTCGAGCGTGCACGCGCGCTTATCTGTTGATGGGGAGTTTTGTACGTCTTGTGTTTTACTCGGAAAGCTTGCGTTGAAGCTATAGACCGCACAAAAGTCACTTTTCTCGCTGCAGCGGCCGCGTTTGCGAAAGGAATGAGCTGCTAGCTAGAAGAGCCAAAGTACGGCATCCAGCAGTGCCCGGCAGTGCCCATGTACGGCATCCAGCAGTGCCCGGCCAGCCCTGCGCTTTTACACTGGCATTTTATGCAAATGAAAGCAAGAAAAACATTGGACCATTGAGCTTCGTCGTAGACAGTCATGATATAATGAAAAAGATTTTTTTGCGGCTAGATATACATTAAAACAACGAGATGTTGATCAAACAGAGCTCGGTGCCTTAAAAAGTGAATTTTAAGAGCAACTGACAAGGAGGCATTCACTACGTCACATTAGTTCTATCGATTCATTTGGTTTATTATATCATTTCAATTCACCCTCCTACACAGTTTTCCCTTTAGGTAATTGTAAGAAACTGTTTGGGCTAATAGTGCATGGGAAGAATATTTTGTCAAACAAGGATTCCCCGCTACTGTAATTTTTTATTACAACCTCCGTTGTTTCATGATCGTATATCAATTTCTAGTAACTTCAAGGTCATGAAAACTTGTAAACATTGGAGCATACTGCGCTAGAAAATGCTCCAGCATAAACACTTGCACTGCTAACCAACTTCCTTCAGTCGTCTTTGAACTGTACGGTCCCGTGCAACGGCGTGACGTAAGCTTGGGGCTGGTCTATTGATTCGCACTGACGTCACTTTCCAGTAAGATGAAAACAATGCTTCGAAGAAAGCTAAGATATTGTTTAACAGGGAAAGAAAAGAAGTAAGCAGGCAACCTTAATTACACTACGGTTCAGTTGAAACGGATTGGAAGTGCGTGTGCTTTTGTTCACGGAAGAAGGATGGTATCTAGAAAAGGAAACAAAACAAACAAGCAAAGCTGCCTGCTTACGGAACGACAGAAATGGATCAATAACTTGTGGCAATAGAAAAGCAGTATTAAGGCGAGAGAATTGGAAAACACAAAAAGAGTGCTTCCAGCAAATTTCGCCAAAATGCCTGCAAAAAGAAATCTGTGCTTTTCGGAAGCGGCGGAAGGCTTCCAGAGCTCGGAAGGACAAGTCGGTGGATGCGGCGGGTGACCGAGGTTCGCATTGATTGCATTGGTCATTACGGATCCTCGCTCGACCAGCACGGGTAGTAAGCAACAAAAGAGCCGAGATGGGCAAGTCCAAAGCGAACGGGCTATGCGCGCACTGCGCAATAGAAGCCATAGCAATGCGCAGCCTCACACCGCTCCCATGGTTCGCGAGCACTTTGGGCTGCATCGTCGGTAATTAACTCGTCTCTGACGCGCCGCCGTTATTAGAATCAATTAGCGCGCGTGTGAATTTGTGTGGCGTGCACCCAGTGCCAGTTTTTTTAGAACATTGTTTAAAAATGCCTTTTTCCTTGCTTTATTCATGATCTCCTGTGCTCGTTTTCATCATTGTCATTTTCAAGTTTGGGTACGTTTGTGTAGTGCACGATGAGTTCGATAAGGTGTCCCGCACGGTAATATGGTCTATAGAAATGATATTAGGGAATGTAAGGGGATAAGGCGGGACACGACCGAGTAGACTGGCGTGGTGTCGTTCGGTAGGCTCAATTACAGCGAGTAAAAGCTTCCCCCGCCCAAACACATCTGTCCTGTGTCTCGTTTAGACACCGATTTTCTTTTGCACGCAGAATTTCTTAAACGAAAATCCTCTTAAAGTCCTCCGCGATTGCGTATGTTAGTGTGGGAAACACAGATGGTCAGTCTCTACTACAGGCAAGCAGATTTACATATATAGCTTCGGTACAGGCCTTACAAAGCTGCCAACAAAATTAAATAATTAACATCTTAAAAATGCGTCGATACGAAATCACTTAGTGACACTCGACATCTTTTGCGACATAACGACAGTGACCATCCTAGCGCATCGAATTGTGTGCATATTTTCGCAAGCCCTCCACACAAACTATATTATCTTTGCAATTATGGCACGCGTCTAAGCTGAATGACATGGATTCGATTCCCGGCCGCGGCGCCCGCGCTTCGATAGGGGGCGAAATGAAAGAACGCCTGTTTACTTAACGCTTGCGTAAAAACTTCGGCGACTTTCAAAGAAGCAGAAGGTCAGAGCCACTCCACTCTGTAAGGGTGAGCGACCAGAGGAGCTGACGGGTGCACTCCCTCTTCTGCTGTCGTCGCCGTTCTATGTAAGCGCACTGCTTCTCAGGCGTTCTCATAATGCGCAGTCGACCCATACTTGTCACACACGACTGCGCCACCACAGTGTCTAGACTGGACTGGCGTGGCGAAACACGTACCAAAGGCGTACCGCTCTACTGAAGCTTTCCGCACCTCGCATGGTGTTGCAGCGCCTCCGGAATCGGCCCACGTTTGACCGCTCGGGGATGTGAATTGATGACGTCGTCATGTGACGTCATGTAGTCACATCGTTGCATGTGATGGTGACAGCACACATTTTCTTGGCCTATGACGTCATTATGACGCCACAGGACGTCATTGCATGACGTCATAGCTTCTTCGGTGAAGATCACGTGGATTATTTTCGTACGCGGATGGATGCCGGACCCCGCGCAATGAAGGAGGTGTACGATTTACAGCTACGCTATTAGAAGTTATGCAACCGCGGTATATTCAATACGCGACGATGAATTCGCGCGGAAGCAGTAGCTATGTAGGTATGCTTAACCGGATTTCCTCTTTTATATCAGTATCTACGCTCGGCGAAATCAACACGTATGTGGGAGCGTCGGGCCACGCTGGGAATTAATCTCATCAATACGCCACCGCGCTCTCTTCTATACGTCGCTGTGCACTTGTCAGAAGAAGCGAGCGCCCCGTGTGCGTGCGAAAATCAATAGTGTGAGGATAACGAACCTCACGGACGTCCGCGGACACGGTGGCACTGCAACAAAGACGAGGAGGAACGCGCGACAGTGGTGGGCAGGCCTGACAAGGAATAAGGGGACAGACAAAATAAAAATGCGAGTCCCAACAGCCAAATATAGGGGGCTGAGAAATGCCGCGGCAAAAGGCTGGCTCTGTTATACGTGCCGGAATTTATCGATCAGCCTGGGAGAAAGCGAACCGAAGATAAGGAGAGAAGTGTACCTCCTGCCGAACCGGACAAGAAAAGGGGTGCACGGCTGGCTCGTTTCCGCGTCTAATTGGAAGCCACGACATTGAGGATCATTACGGGGTCCCTCTTATTGCGCGCAATGGATAGCCGCTCAGAGAGGAGAGAGAGAAAGGGATTGACGGCTAGGGCCTCCTCGGCACCATTTATCAGATATCGTCCGTAACGACCACAGAAGGGGTGGCGATGGGAGGGGATTGTCAGGTGGACAGAGGGGAAAAGGTAAACAAACAAAAAAGGAGAGGCAGGGAAGAGACTTTGACCGAAAGAGGAGGACCGGAACTGCGGACTTCCTGGTTGCCGTTTCCTTTCGCGATCAGTAAGCCACCACTTCTTCCTGTCGAAGGGACCGAGACTCTCTCCTTGTCCCGGGGATGGTAATGGTCCGTGTTGAAACAACACAACACACGCACCGAGGGCTCCGATGAGTTCCGTGCACTGTTCCGATGAAGGGAGCTGCCAAGTGGAGAGAGGAGGACGAAGGGGCCGATATGTGTGTGTGTGTGTGTGTGTGTGTGTGTGTGTGTGTGTGTGTGTGTGTGTGTGTGTGTGTGTGTGTGTGTGTGTGTGTGTGTGTGTGTGTGTGTTTGTGCCGACGGAAAGTGGTAGATAGGAGGGTGGAGGACCTCACTCGAAACCATTTGTCTCGGTCGTCAGCGTCGCGGCTTTGCGTTTCGGCCTACACGCGAAGGGGCTCTATCGAGGGCGAACTGAAGCCGGAACGGGGTGACGCCGCCGGACTGTTGTGGACAGCGAGTTTTTCGCCAGCTGGTGCCACGGCGACAATGACGTCGGATGGGGAAATGGGAAAGAGAGCATGAATGAAGGAAAGGGAAAGAAAGGCGCCATTTTTCTTCATTTCCTCTCCGCTCCCTTTGTCGAGGCAGCGGAAGGTAGCGAACAAAATAAGACAAAAAAAAGGCCCTACGAAAAGATTTTTTTGCCCCGAGTCATTAGCGCCGGCTATTGCTCTGGAATGCTTGCGCGCAGTACAGCGGAGCATGCGTTGCTGGCGCACCTTGAATCTGCGAGGGTCCTAATTAGCGCACCTTGGTCACGTTGCGCCCAATTTCTAGAGCCCAAATCGGGATTCCTTTTTCGGGGACCACGGGATAACCCAACCAGTCGAGTGCCTTCTCGGCGCTGCAGTAAGCTGAGTCGTGGATACCTTGGCCGAATTAGTACGTTATTAAACGGACACCAACCACACGCGAAGGCTGCTAAGAGGGCGTTAAAGGGGACGCCAAATTAGAAATTGATTACAGTTGTATCAGCGAAGTGGAGTCCTGCGATACGGAGCAAAGCAGATCTTAACAAGAAGAATATGTTTCCAAATCGCAAGAATATTTTGCTAATCGGGAAGGACACCAGGCTGGCGCAGCAGCCGCCTTTAATGTTCTGCACTATCTTGCCGGGGAGTCGCAAGATTTTACGATGTCTGTTTGAAGTTAGTTATCTACTCATATACTTGCGCAAGGATCTAATATTAGGTAGTAAATGACTGTCCTTGCAAGTTTCAAAGTCATTTATTATACAACTTCAGCCAGTCTATGAAACCGACGGTTACAATATTCTTGAAGACAATATTGAAGACCGACACGTCAGCATCAGAGTTAAGACAAAAATTTTACAAAAATGCAGTTTTTACCTTCTTACTATGTTCTGATAAAGAGTAAGATAGCTAAACTTACGTCAAATTTTAATAAATAATGTTTTACAATTCAAAATGTCAATAATTTAGTCGATAGGATGAATATGCACCGCTCAAGAGTTCGGGCAGACCTTCAAAATCGCCTCCTTCACATTCAATATCCCCGATAGCGCTCATCGAGGCGCCATAAAACGATGCGCGCATTAAATAATTAAAACGCTCAATGGTCTAAAGCGCGCCTCTTGCCCACCCTCTTTCGGGCAAGGCGAATAGGATAACAAAAAGCAGAAAAAGTGCAGCTCTATAGACGCCACCTGGACTCAATAGCAGGATGGAAGACACGGATATCATGGCGTATACCGGAAACGTCGATGACAGCACGTTTCATCATTTCTCGCTCAATCATTAGATGTGTGGTGGCTTCCATTAAGGAATCTCGTGGGATCCCGCGATGTCGCGCGCGGTAGAAGGAACACATAGACCACCGACAGGCAAGACTTCCAGTAATGAGGAGCGGTTGATGAATGTAGACGGCTTTCATAATGCGGAACATCTGCCGCGCGAGATGGCGGTAGAAGCGAAAGGCGGGGAAGGCTCGGGAAACGTGACCACTCGTCGTCTCGTGTACAGTGAAAAGTGATGCTGAATCTGTTTACAGAGCTACTCAATCTTGTTGATGGCGGTGGTGGCGGTGATGATGTTGTATGGGAGGGGGGGAGGGGAGGGGCTAGCCGTACATACGCAACTGACAAATGCTCCGCCAGAACCTCTCGTTCGTTGACAGCAGAGACGTCTCACTAAGCATCGATAAACCTCGTGTCTCGCGTAGACGTAGTCAGCCCTCGCATAACTCTCCTCCTAATGACCGCGAGCCCTACGTATCATTGGCATGCTGATCCATTTCCCGCTTCTGCTTCGAACACTTCAGTGACGCATCCAACGCCGCTGCGCTGCGCACTATTTTGAAAATGAGTGCTTTATATTATAACATATCAGGTAGCAGCCTCTCAATGTTAAGGCTGCAGTTGAGTAAAATAAGCTTTCGGGTCCCTTCTACTGACGCATGTTTCTCATACCCATCTTAGTTCTAATATTCATAACAACTAACAGACAATAATGTCAATTAAAGTATAGAGGATGTTATTTGTAGTAATTAGGATATAAATTTGAAGAAAGTAAACTGGACGAAAAGATAACATACCGCCGGCAGGGACCGAACCTGCGACCTTCGAATAACGCGTCCGATGCTCTACCGCTGAGCTCCGGCGGCAGTCGTCCTCCCGTTCACTTTATGGGGTATACATGTGCATTTAAACCTAGGAGTGTTACTCAGCGCCGATCGCAGCCATGCCGGCAAGAGTGAACACTCTTTTTTTCTGCCTGTTTGAGTCACGCACCACGGGCTCATATTACGAGCTGGCAGCTGAACAATAATATCTCGCATACTACCTGAAGGCATCAAGTTTGCCAGAACGAGACCCTCGCTATGACTGAAGGAAAGAAGATTACCTTTAAGGGCTCGTCTTTCTTCGTTAGATACAATATTAATGAGAAATAACAGACAATAATGTCTAGGAAAGTATATGGAATGTTATTTGTAGTAATTAGGATTTAAATGTGAAGAAAGTGAAATGGACGAAAAGTTAACTTGCCGCCGGCAGGGACCAAACCTGGTACCTTCGAATAACGCGTCCTATGCTCTACCATCCTCCCGTCCACTCCTCCCGTCCCGACCATCCTCCCGTCCTTCAGGTAGAGTGCGAGGGATTATTGCATGGTCAGCTGCCAGATCGTAAAATGATCACGTGCTACGTGACGCCAACAGGCAGAAAAATTGGGAAACCCTTAACCTTCGCCTTTAGGAGTTGAACGCGATATCGAAATACGGTCCCTAGTGCGCACTTCAAGCACTAAGTGCAAACTTATTAATGTGTGTTGTTGCACACACATGCACACAGACACACACACACAGGCACGCGCGATGTTTCGATCTAAAGCGTTTCCATGTGCTAGAGTCGAGACATGTTTCTCACAATGCCTCACAGATGGCAGCACATTATCTAATGTTTGTTGTTTGCTTGATCAACGCCTCCTCTAGAAAGGAGGCGTTGGCTTGATATGTTTTCCGCTAGATGGACATAGTTGTCCATATTAGGAGCTGTTTGAAAGTTTGTGTGTTTTTAGCGGCGATGCCTGCACTATCCCGGCTTTTTTCGAAGCATGGCGTCGCGCAAGAAACGTATTTTGATGGCCTTGCCAATGCGCCTACAAATCGCCGAATGGGCTTATTAGCGTCGTGACACCTGCCGAACAAAATGCGTTATGGAGACTCCTTCCACTACACGGCATTTATGTAGTGTTTTTTTTTTTTTTCCGGAGCCGTTGCAAGTAACATCGTGGCTTTGTGGTTGGACAACTACTTGCCCCGCAAACGGCCCGGGTTCAATCCTCAATGAGACCGAAGATTTTTATTGTTTATTTTCTTTGCATCTTTCTCGATTTTTCGCTCACGGACGATTTTTCGCTCACAAGCGACGCCGTCACCGACGACGGAATTTCTGTGCAACGAGCTCTCTAACGCTATCGCGTTAAAAAGAGTGTTCCACACCCTCTGCCATGGCTGCGATCGGCGCTGACTAACACTCCTTGGTTTTAATGCACATATATACCCCATAAAGTGGACGGGAGGATGACCGCCGTGCAAACCTTTGCCCGGGATATGAAAAGTCAAACTGCAGCAATAAACGCTGTACACTGATAGCTTCGAACAGAGCGTCGGCAGTCGATAATCTGGTCTGCGGCTAGGCGCGCCGGCATTTATACATGTGGCATTGAACATTTGAGCCTTGTCGCTGGTGGCCGCGCTAGTTTCACAACAAGCTCAGCTGTTCGCGTATGCGCGCTCAGGCCTATCAGACGATTCTAAGATAACCTGGAAGCTTCCCAGACATTCGGGCGTGGTTTGCGAAAGGCAGTGGCTATACAGGTAACGGATTGGTTACATAGAAATAGGAATTATCCATGAATATATTGCCATCCCGGTTTTTGCGTGACGGTTGTTAAATACGTATGTACTGAAAAAAGATGAAATACGCATATTAACTCGGCGTTGCTGTGCTGCTTTCTCTATTTATTTCGAACAGCCTTATTTACGTTTAACGCTGCTCTTATATTGCTGTCCACCTCTCAATAACTTTACAACGTGCGCCATCCGATTACACATCTGGCTGACGCTAACTCTTCTTGTTTTCTTCAGACGATCTCAACTCCCCAAGATCAAGGAAAATTAAAAAAAAAGATAAACCACGCTCTCCGATAAGCGACGCCTAGACAATGCGTCAGACGTCTTTGATGTCATCCATTGCGCCGGCGCGCATCGGTAAGACGACTCCTCTCATCAGCGGCAATCTGATCCAGACGACATCAATTCGCTCCAAGTGTTACGCTCGGAAGCCCGCAAGAGTCGGTGGTAGTGACTGAGAGAGGCGAACGGAAGAAAATAACCATTACCCGCAGTTCGTCCCACGACCGAAGCTGCTGCTGCACTTTTAAGAAGTGGCTCAATTTCGAAGTCCCCATAGGAGAAAAAATGCGTCGTCGTACGATAACCAAAAGATAAAGAAGAAAAAAAGCGGAATGGGAAATAAAAGAAATCATGATAGCGACATTTTAACACGAAAGTGTTTTATGCCGGGGTCCACCAAGTACATCCGTCACGGATATTACGTTGATAAAATGGACGCCAACGGGTGAGAAAGAAAAAACTAAGAAAGAGATACCCCGCTGGGAATCGAACCCACAACGTTGCGGCCGCGCCGGCAAGCGCCCGGCGCCCTACCGACAAAGCTAACTCGGAAGATGCGAAACACGGTGCGAACGCGCCTTATATCTTTCACACATTCTCTTTCGCGGCGGGCGGAGCGCGGCTATGCCGCCGTCTGTGAGATGCGAAAAGAAATAGTGCTTCACGATCGACACTTACTAGCGCTTACTCCGAGATTGCACGCGATGTCGGAGGACATAGTGACAGCGTCTCGATACCAGAGAGGTAGACTGGCCGCGCTGGCTTCGCCGAGGCACCTTTGACGCAGTTACGTTGGTTAAGGTTTTTCTTTGCCTTTCGCTTCGTGTTAGCGTGCGTCGGCTCATCGGAGTAGTGCAGCTTCCACGTGCACCAACGGGATTTCTCCGCCGCCGACTGCTTCGATTGCGAGAGCACCAACAAAACTGCTGCAATACGCGTTGCAGAAAGGACGCGATTTCGACGGGCGAATGTCGTGCCTTGGTGGAGCGAGAGCAGCGCCTGCGAGGCAGAAACCAGCGGGACGCACGCTTTTGTGGCTCAGGCTACGACCTCCCGTGTTGCTGAAGCGCAGTGTGTGTTAGTGTATGCATGAGCACAGGCGTCGGTCACCCATTGCTAGAAAGCGCACACCGTGCCGTTTCTCTCCTTAATTGACGACGCTTTGAAGAAGTGCATACCGGGTACCAGTGTTGATTATGAGCTTGTTGATATCATCCTTACGCGGGATTCACGATTCGCTGTGTCCAAATATATGTTCATACCGTCAGCTACCACAACGGTTTAATCATAATCATGGGCGTTAGTCGTCGCCATAGAGACATGCTGTCAACATGGATGCATCCACGTCCAACGGTGCTATAGCTGCCAAACACGAATAGACATTGTACAAGGTCTCATATATTACTACACAATAAGCACTACTTCTGTGAAGACACGTTTCACTTTCGTGTTATACCGATTCCTATGACGGAGGGATCAGCCATGTTTTTTTTTTCACCGAGCTGGCATTCTGTGCACTTAGCGGCACTGCGTGGAGCATACCATTTATCTTTATCTCGACGCCCCCGCTAATTTTCAGATTCAGTGGGCTCGAGCCAATTTTTTATCCCCTTGCAAAATGCAGAGCGATCTTATCTCATCGCCTCTTACGCGACACTACGGAGCACTGAAGGGTCGATACACGAAGTCTTCGGGAAGCTTGTAAGCAACTCCTTGTAACCAGAAGAACTTTTCTTTGCAAGCGCTCCATCATTTCTATTGCCTTTTACTTCACCCTTCGTAGACCAAGGAGCACATGTGCGCGCGCGTGCGTGATAATCTGGTGGAAGATAGGATGATACAAAGTTTGGCAAGCTGGAAAAGTTAAACCGGGTAAGTTATAGTCTTGTGTGAAACACAAAGAAAACTTCGCTTGCTACACGAAACGTATGGTCGCCATTCTAACGTGGAAATGGTTCAGATATACGTCGAAATCCCATCCATCCTCTACTCCTGTTTTGACAAGAAGAAGAAATATCAGAGAAGGAAACGCAGGCAGGTTAACCCGTGTAGGAAAACCATTTTGCTACCCTACACATGGAAACAGGGTGGGGGAGATTTAAAGATGGAGAGGAAAGAGAGATAGAAAGTTAGCACATGACACAGCACACACAGAGTCAGTCACCGTCGGTCACTCTTGCGTGGTACGCGACATTTTTGTCACAGCCGCTTGTCCAAGATCGCCTCTCTTAAAAACCTCAGCAGTGCCTTCGTCACCCTCAGCTGCGATGTTTTCTGTTGACGACATGCCGGAATTGTTTCAACAGACATGTCATTCGATGTCTTGTTACGAGACAGTCGACGCCTCACGTGACGAAGCAAGGAGGAGTAAACTAGGCATACTGCAGTGGGACCCCAAAATAAGCACAACTAATTCTATCATCTCACGAGTTGTGGTCAAGCTTGTAACACTTATCGACAACGATGACTTAGTGGCAGCAATGAGGCGATGACAATAGAACGATCGCGATGTCATTCCCACGACGGTAAAAAACGACGATGCAGGAATGATCGGCGAATTAGGCGCAGTATTGGGACAATGACCGCATGATACCCAATGAGCATCGTTTGTCGATTTTGCGCCTTTCAACCCGACGTTAGTGGTAATGAGAAGAGGTCACTGTAATGACTACCATGGCGACGACGGCGTGGTGTAGAACAAAGCTTTGGTTCCCATAGATTATCTTTAATGCAGAACAGAAACAATGACGAACGCGCTTCGATGTGCTTTTTTTTTAACGATAAGGTCTGCTGCTTTTAGCGATTCTGGAAACTTTGCATGAACTTGCATGCCAATGCAGTCAGCACAGAATTGTCGACCTACAGCTTTATAGGGAACCCAAGCTCAAGTTTGGGAGCTATGCACGCTCGCGCTGCTGAGCTATGCGTTACTGGGGGCAGACGCTGCCCGCGAAGGCGGTTTGTCGCCAGATTTGCCAGCGGCGGCGGCAAGGACACGTGCGCGCATGCGCTCCTCATTCGGCCCAGAGCACTGCTAGTCAGCAATAGTTTTATTGTGACGCACCACAGATGCAATCCAAGAGCTCTGCGCGTGCGCGGAAGCGGGGGCGCAGTGTTGTGGCCGTGGATGCCCCCAGTTGCAATAAGAGCAGTGGCGCCGCTCGACGTTGCTTTCGAACGTCGAGCGGCGCGCATTTCCGATGGAGGCGAAAATGCCAGAGGCCTGTGCACTTATATTTAGGTGCACGTTAAAGAACCCCAGGTGGTAAAAATTTCCGGAGCCCTCCACTACGGCGTCTCTCATAATCGTACCGTGGTTTTGGGACGTTAACCCCCAGGAATTATTATTATTATTATTATTATTATTATTATTATTATATTATATTATTATTATTATTATATTATTATTATTATTATTATTATTATTATTGTTGTTGTTGTTGTTGTTGTTGTTGTTGTAAGGCGCGCCACGCCCAGCACTTTTTTTTTGCATTGTCAGAGTTTCAGATGTGTGTTCTGAAATGTACTTGTGACAGCACGTGTGCCTGTCAAGATTAATTATCGCAGTACGAGAAGAAGTGAACTATTGATCAGGTTCCGTGTAAAGTCCTAACTATAGCCTAGAAACTAGACTTCTCGCTTCCGTGTTGCATCCAGCACTCTACGTGGGACACGATTTAAAGTGTTGTTCGCTCGTTAGAAAACCATTAGGCGGGAGAAGCAAATGGAAACGATTGGTTTTTATACGCAGTTGGCGCAACTAGAGCGGCGAAAATAAAGCGAACATCACATCGATTACCGTTTTCGTATGTAATAGCAGACTAATACTCAAAGATCAAGACGGTTTTGAGTTCGCGAATGCACCATGTTACTGCTCACTCATGAGTGCCTAAGGAAAAGTGTTCCGTTGTGAATAAGGGCAAAACGGGGAAATTATAACGCTTAATCATTAATCTAGATGAAGCTTGGATTTTAGACAAAAAAAAAACTAAATCTTCGCGCTGGTCTATCGATCTAGGAGCTGAAGCTACAGGATAAGACGCAAATGCTAGAGCAGTGCCGCACAACGTAATTCTCAGGAGTTGTGTTTTTTTTTCTCCGTTGAATTACTCCTAGAATGTTCTTGAACGTGAATTGAACTAGTTCTTGAACGCAATCTTGAAGCCGTAATTTTAAAGAGAATACAAATGCGAATTCGTAGGGTAAAAATTGTGGTGTCCTTGTTTAAAACTGCATAAGTTTACTTCCAAAGAAGTCTCAAAATAGCAAATGATAGGTAACTACATGTTGAAGCGTTAAAACCTTATTAAAACTGCGCATTATTTTAGAAACCGCAATAGTCAGACTGACCTACATCTGAAAAATTTCGAAAACGAAAATTCTGCAGCCCTATCTACATCGGTCGACGCCAGTGAAAACAATTCCTGCACTATACGGCCATTTTCGAGAAACGCGGACCTCAGGAATGGACTGTATGAAAGCCTGTCCTACGCTCTTCTGTGCTGCGCGTACTATATATACCAGTACATCATGCAAGATCCTAGAGCATATAATCTTAAAACACCTGAGAGTATATCTGGAAGAAAATCGCATACTGTCACCTAGCCAGCACGGTTTTAGACGCGGGATGTAAACAGTAACGCAATTAACGGTTAGAAAACCAGCGCAAAACCACAGGACACACAGGAAGGGGACGCACACAGCGCTGAACTCTCAACAAATTTATTGTGAAAAACCAAATGCATCGCCTATAAATACACATGAACCACTCGCATAATAGTGCGTCACTGGACATAGCGCAGATAAGCCGCGAATAGCAGAACCAAGACCGATCACATCAAACGCCTCCGTAGATACTCCATTTCCTTGGGCAATAATGCCATTGACGGGGTGCTGACACAGTTTTCACCCAACTGCGCAATCTTATACGCTTCAACAACTTCACGTGTTAGGCGGTCCCTGTGCTTGCTGACAACAATACATTTCTCAAAAATAGGTGAGCACGTGCACGACCTACAGTGGATGGCTAACCAGCCATCTTGTCCACGTTTTACATTGTTGTCATGCTCTCTCATTCTATCGTTAGCACAACGACCCGTCTGTCCTACATAATATCTACCACATGTGAGAGGAATCTGGTACGCAACATTTTCAATACAATCGATATACCTAGTTCTGTGCTTCTTCTGACAACCTTTTTCCTGGTTCATTGAATTGCATGGCCTCGTCAAACGGCAAATACTGTTTAATTTTGCGGGAGCAGAAAACACCACCTTAATGTTTGCTTTTTGCGCGATTCTTTTCAAGTTATGCGATGTTCTGTGTATATATGGAATGACAGCGACTTTTTCATTTTTGCCCTATTCTGGTTCATGATTTTCTTTATTACATGGTCGAAATTTTTGGCGCATGCTCTCTGCGACAGCAACGATTACATGTTCAGGATAGCCTGCGGCTACCAGTCGCTTCACCTGTTGTCCTAACGCTTCTGAGAGATTATGAGGACATGTCCGTTCGAGCGCATTGGTCAAGCTAAGGTTAACAATACCCCGTTTTACCAGCTTTGAGTGTGCCGAGCTGAAAGGGAGAAGGGGTTTTTCACCCCGAGGTTGGTACATCCAACAGATGTGATCCCTGTTGATGTGAAACAAAACATCCAGGAAACGAAGTCTCCCCTCATCAGGGAATTCGCATGTAAGCTCCAGGGTGTTAAAGAGGTTTCTAAAAACAGCGAGGGCATTGTTGGCGTTAGTCTTAAATTCGTGAGGGTCACCGTCAATGAAAATTAAAAAATCGTCCACGAACCTAAAAACTTTTACCCCTCTTGTGGAATGTAAGGCGTCACATACGGACCTGTCAAGTTGCGCTAAAACCAAGTCACTTAACACTGGGGCTATACTCGAACCGATGCACACTCCTGTCTTTTGAAGATGGGGCTTGTCATTCCAAACATTAAAAGTTGACGTTAAGTAGAAGGTCACCAATTCTAAAAACGCATTCACAGCAATGCCCGATGTGTTCTGAAACGCTGTGGAACCAAATTCTTGAATGGCATTCTCCACACATTGTAATAACAAGTCATGCGGTAGTGAATAAAACAGGTCCTTAACATCTATTGAGAAAGGCGTCAGACCTTTGTCACAGCTCGTCACAAATTGCAGCACTTCCTTAGAACTTCTGACTAGAAAGGGGTCGTTGACATTTAGAATATTCAAATGTTTTTGCAAGAAAGCTGCAACACATTTCTGCCAAGAGCCATTCTCGGACACTATAGCTCTAAAAGGTAAATCCACCTTGTGTGTTTTGGCACTGAAAAATATTCCCAAGCAGTCCTTTGGACTGCCTGCTATATTACGACGCAGATTATCAAGATTCAGATTGCTACAGATTTCTATAGCTTTAGTTCGTAATTTTTTCAGGGAAACATCATGCTGGACAAATGCAGAGTCAACAGCTTGCAATCTATCTATCTATCTATCTATCTATCTATCTATCTATCTATCTATCTATCTATCTATCTATCTATCTATCTATCTATCTATCTATCTATCTATCTATCTATCTATCTATCTATCTATCTATCTATCTATCTGTCTATCTATCTGTCTGTCTGTCTGTCTGTCTGTCTGTCTGTCTGTCTGTCTGTCTGTCTGTCTATCTATCTATCTATCTATCTATCTATCTATCTATCTATCTATCTATCTATCTATCTATCTATCTATCTATCTATCTATCTATCTATCTATCTATCTATCTATCTATCTATCTATCTATCTGTCTATCTATCTATCTATCTATCTATCTATCTATCTATCTATCGAAAAACGTATTTTTTCGGTCTCTCGCACGGTGTCCTATACTGGAGGCACTGCCGCTAGTGTTCTTTCATCCCCATTCTGTAAGGGGGAGGAACTTTCTCACCAAAATAAACAACTTTGCGATTTTTGGGCGTGGAAACAAAGTGACAAGGATGATCAACAAAAGGAGGAAAGCTTCCTTGTCCGCGTTCTTATTCGCAGACATCGCATAGACGAATTTACTTCAAGTAGGTCGACTAGCACTAATACGTCAAAATAAACAAGGGGAAAGGCAGAGGAATGAAAGAAAACAATAAAAGAAATGAAAACAATAAAATAACAACATTTTAAAAACGACGTGGCAGCCAATATCCCGAAAAGGCTTAATTAATACCTCATTGTCTTCACACATATATTAATAAAATGGTTGAGTTCTCTACATTTCTTTCGGTATTCATGGCAACGAGTGTACTACAAGCATGTCGTCAGAACAGAGGTGATGTAGTGTTCAGAAGACTCGCTGGTAAGCATGGTCTTCATACCTCTCGAAACGCGTCAAATGAGCGCGCGATAGCTGCGCTTGTTAAGCAAGGACTACTAAACTGTGCTTCCCAAAGTCCATCGCGCAGGAGCATCTGTGCTCTGCTCGCGGATTTTCGACAAAATGGCTGAATGGACGAGTTTGTGATTCATGCTACTTCGAAAGAGGAGCTCGTAAGTAAACAAGGACTACGAAAAGACGGACAAGCGCATCCTTGTCTTAGTATTTTCTTTGTCGTTGTTTAGTAGCGCGCTCGAATTTTAACGCATCGTGCCCAGGTGTCCCACCTGGCAGGACTCAAAACAACTCGCGGTGTAGCTGACGTCTCCCGTGCGGAGACGGAGGAGGCAAGCGTAAAGTCTATCTCCAGGCACCGGGTCGGAATAAATCAGGCGCTCAAGTACGGCGTATTCGGAGACATTGCTTCTTAGGCTTATTCGTTTCCTCTGGGAATCTGCGCCTCGCATACATAAATAATGACGAGACGACTTGTGGAAATTTCCATTAGTTCGGTACATTTAAGCGCAATACCTGAACTTTTAATTATCTCTGCTCGGGAGAAGAGAGTACTCGGCCGCATTGTTTGGGCGGCAGCGATGGGGCGTACCGCACGCGAAGATGCCACGGGCTTCAGCTAACAAAGCGGCATTGCATGGGATCATTGAACAGACTTCCGTTATACTATACACAAGAACTGCCTGTAGGCATGCACACAGAGTGGTTAAGATTTTTTTTTTTGTGTAGGCCAGAAACTTTTTTGAGGTACCCCATGTATAAGCGTAAACGCTGCTTTTTTACTTCTTTTCCTTTTAATCTTTTCTTCTTTCCGTTGCAATTTGTTAACAGCGCAAGTAAAAACAGAGGGCTGACTCCCAAGTGGTGTATGTTTTTCAATGTAAAAGACAAATGTATGAGAGCCCACGATATATGTCACACTGAACCTTGTCAACCGCCCTGGCTTAATGAGATGACAAAACGAGAACACACGTAAAACCGGGTACTGTCAGCTTTTGAGCGCATGTCACTCCCGTTGCGTATCTTACTATAAGTCTGTCTCTTTACAGATGTCGTTCAATTCGACACTAATATGTTCTGATTTCGTAGCCTGGCGTACAACTTACTCATTACAGATTATCTCTATCAGCTTTTGGTGATTAACCAGATGTAACTGGTTAAAGTATTCGCATTAAGTTTATCCCTTTAAATTTTTAGCAAAAGATCTAATATTTGAGTAGATGAAAAATCCTTGGAAGACGGGGCGTCGTTGCAGCCAACGCTTCGACAAGAGGACTTGTCGTGCAGCCTTGAAGAAGACAAATTTATTTGTCGAAACGTTGGGGTCGGCGACACCCCGTGTTCAAGAATTTTTAACAGCGGAGCTGTTAAAAATTAGGATGTTAACGCTGTTAAATGTTAAATTGTTAACATGTTAAATGTTAAAAATATTAAAGCTCTTCGTTCTGACAGTTCGCGTGACCAGCAGAAAGCGGATATGTGCCACACAAAGCGGGTATGGGCCTAGCAGCTCCTTGCATAGCACAGCCATGCATAGTACAGTATTACAAGCATGTCAGAAAGGGAAGCGAGGGTGGGGAGGAAGGAAAAGAAGGAGGGGAAAGTGCGAACAATAGCATAACTATGTACGGTATAGAATAGCACAGGGTGGGGAATAGAAGCGAGGGCCTGGGGAAGTCATGTGAGGTTGAGCACAAAAAGGAGGAGAGAGGGAAATATAAAAGTGAAAGAGAAAAGAGAGGGTTAGGAGAAAGTGAAGGAGGAGGGGCGAAGGTAAAGCATGACATAGCCTTGCATAGTATAGTTTAGCAAAGGGGTAGGAAAGGTAGGTGAAGGAGAGGATCGACTGATGTTAAGGTGAGGAGAACAGGAAAGAGGAGGCGAGAGGGTAAACCATAGCACAACCATGTACAGGCGCGGCCACTGTTCGAGATAACACGGCGCGCGTGGCCGCGCTCCTCGGACCACCAAGCGGGCACTGCGCGAAGTACTGCGGCGCAAGCGCAATCAGAGCCAGAGGCGTTGTTAGCTGCGCGTCGTCTGCTACGGTTCCTCTCACTTCGCCGAACGCGCAATCTTGGTTTCGCCGCTCGTGGCGTAGTGGGATGAACCGTAGCAGACGACGCGCACCTAGCTTCGACTTTGGCACTGATTGCGCTTGCGCAGCAATACTTCGCGTGGCGCCCGTTGTGGCGCTCCGCGAAGCGCGGCCACCCGCTCCCTGTTACCCCTAACAGTGGCGGCGCCTGTACAGTATAGCATGCAGAGCGGTGGGAAAGAAAGGTCAGGGTGCGGAAGAGTAATGCGATGGTTACGAAGATGGAAAGGAGGAAAACAGGGTAGTATAAAAAATATCGGGTTGAAAGAAAGGTGAAAAAGAAGAAAGAAGAAGTTGAAAAAGAGAACAATGAAAAAGATGTAGAAAAATATAAAGAAGAAAGCATCAAAGAAAGAGAAAGGAGAAGAATAAGATAAAAAAGGATGAAATAACTCAATCTGCATTCGCCAAGTGGTGGCGCTCGCTTGGCAGCTGCGCTGTTTGTTCGGTTTGCACAGGCGTGCAACTAAATGGCTTCAATTTTTGTTCACTGCACTCTTGATGCTTCCATCTTGCCCTGAACTTCCGCAAACATTTGATGTAGCACAAAATAACATCTTAGATTTGTTAGTAAGGTTTCATATATTTCATTCACGGTCACTCATAATGCAATTAAACCGTGGTTGTCATGCGAAAATTAAAAAAAAAACACATTATCTTGCCTTCATTGCGCGTTATAGGTTAAATCAACACTAACATTGTGAAAGTATCCTCCTAATAAGCTAAATGTAAGAAAATAAACTTAGGTATTTATAATGTTCTGTAAACGCAAACACCCGGACGCAATGGCTGCTTACATAAAAATTTTCACTACCTTTTGCCGTGTGTATTTCTCAGGAACGTTCGTATAATAAGGAAAAATACGCGTACGATGTGAAGGATCAGTCAACAAGGCCAAGACTGATGTACGCTGGTAACAAAATCAGCTGTAAAAGTAGGGCGCGCAACCGAGAACAGCTGAAAACTACAAATGCAGCTGATTATACGCTAACGATAACGTGTTGTGATAACGTCTTGTGCTCCGTGTCACACGTTGCTGTTGTGCTCGTAATATTTCTTTCTGCACGTGGCATTGTTTAATTGTACCACGTGTTCTTTACCTCAATTTCATCTCATCATGTCATATAAACGAAACTGAAAGCATCAAAATTCTTTAAAAATTAGTGTGATGCAATAGGCAATTGAATGTCAGTTGAAGTACAGGCGAATCATGCCGAACATTTCTCGAAGCCCGAATGCGACTCTTCAAATACTTTGTAGTTCTTAAGAAAAAAATTAATGCAAAGGTGACCTCAATAGAGTACCTCGGAGAATAGAATGTAGAAGTGGTGAAACAGCATTCCATTGCTTCAAATAAAACTGGTCTTTGCAAACCAATGCTACTCCGACACTAGACATGGCGGGGGAATAACAAAACGAAAGGAAGAGAGTTTTAGTCAATAGCTGATGAACCCGACTGAAGAATAAGGTTGCGGTCCGCTCATGGTGCGATGTTTTAATAGAGAAGCTCCTGAGCAAATCGTTCCTTGTTAACCCCTTAACCAAAGCTATCGTCATCATAAACGGGTATGCGCCACAGAAATTGGGTAAATCCCACTACTCACCACTGGTCCATTAAAAATGAAGAAAACTATCGTCATCAAAAGGGTATGTACCACTGTGCGGGGTATCAGAAAACTATCATCATCAGAAACGGGTATGTGCCACAGAAAGTAGGTAAATACCACTCACGCATATTCCACTAAAAGGAAGAGGCAACAGTTGGCCCAACAAATGGCTGCGAAGCGACGGCGGCGCGAGCGATGACACCGAGTACGTACAACGAGAA
>NC_051180.1:102172410-102203553 GCF_013339695.2 Rhipicephalus sanguineus | reverse complement strand
TGATGAGGAAGGAGAACATGACTAGCATACCTGCTTGTTCTCGTTGTAGAGCGTTAGAGCTGTTGGATTCACCACCTTCAGACATGGTCAGAGAACTCTAAAACAACCACCCGAATCAGCCGTAAGAGCCGTCATGATCATCCCGCATTCACAGAGATAAACAGCGTCTCGTACCTTGACTAAAGTAGCGTGATCTTTGTTGCGTGCGTGGGTGTGTATAGGCGTGCTGTGCGCAAAGTTTCCCAACTGATACGCAACGCGTGCCAACTAGACCAACGGAATGCTTTACTGATTTGTTGTGTGCGCGAAGTCTGAAACGTTCTATTCGGAGTTTGCCAACAGTACTGATAAATGAGAATACAGTAGACATAATGCAATTATTTTAGTGGAATCCGGATGTAGAATTGCTCATGGTATGTTTTGCATTGTTTACTTTTACTGATAGAATAACTGATAGAATAACTGTGAACTGTTTTGTAACAATTAGCGTTATTTCACTTTTTCTGCGCAGATTTCTTCTTTGGAATATGGCTCCGGCTCCTCCATACCGCCATTATCTTGTATAGTTCTTGCTAGAGGTGTCCAAAAATAAGTGCTATCTTATGGAACCCAGTTGTACGGAACCTTTGTAATAGTACGAGAGTTAACGAAGGGGGACCTTCGGGAAATTGTTTTAAAAACGCAGCTGTCAGGGGTAGCCGTAATTTGGGCAGCTACGGGCATGTGCCATGCGGCCTACGCGAAAACTATGATCATCATAAACGGGTATGTGCCGCAGAAATTGGGTTTATTCCACTAATCACCACTGGTCAACTAAAAATGAAAAACTATTGTCATCAAATGGGTGTGCGGAAAGAATCAAAGCCAAAGAGTGAACTCGACAAGCTGCCGGGCCACTCTACCGAGAACATAGCTACAACAAAGTTGTGTCTAGCTACAACTAGAAAAAGGAGCCCTAGATCTGCGAGAGGTGCGAACGCTGGATTTCAGCGCAAGGTTCTCTCTCTAGAGTTTGGACGTTAGTGTAATGTCTATGACTGTGATTTAACTCGAACACCCATGCACTGAGAATCAAAGTGTAAACCACCTAGCATCACCTAGCTATAGCCTAGCGACGACCTATAAGCGACCTAGAAACAACCTGCATCACCTAGCTGAAGCCTAAAAGCAACCTAGAAGCAACCAGATGAGTCTTCAGATTTCGCCTAATTTCGCTGTTTCAAGCCTTGCGCGGCTTAGTGGAAGCTTCGCCATTTTTTTGTTATGGTTCACTTGTCATGTCATATCTCTCATAAAATGGAAGAAATTTGATTTTGCGAAGCATGTCGTAATTAAAAATAAATTGAGAAAGAGAAACCGGTCCGCAAAACAAGACATGATTTTCTTTTATTTTTTGTATGCGGCGTTTTTACATTATATATAATCAAGAATGATTTAGCCTGACGTTATAGTATAGAGAAGTGACACTCATATGCCTAAAAAATCTGGCGAACCTTGCACTAAATCGCGCATGGCTTTAAACAGCGAAACTGGACAATTATGAGGTCTTATCTGGTTGCTTATATGTTGTTGCTGGGCTTTAGCTCGGTTAGTCACGACACGGACGTCTATACTCCAGAACCGCGCGTTCGCACATCTCATAGATCTACGGGCACGTCGTCGTTGGCGAAGGGCTTCCATCGCTTCGGGCTCTTCTCGCAGCCACCGTGCATTTCCCGTTCCCTAGTATGGCAGCTTCGCACTAGTCGTGCCAAGAATTTCTGTCTTTCTATGTCTTTATTCCCATTATTTCTCTCTATTTTCCTCTCCCTTTCCTTCTAAAGTTTTCTCTCTCTCTCGCTGTCTCTTAGTGAACAGTTGGTGAGTAGTGGGATTTCCTCCTCCTCACCATCACATCTCTACTCCTCATGCTCACTTCCCTTTCTCACCCCCTTGCTAGACTATGCTATACAAGGCTAGACAATGCTCTGCTCACATGCCTGGATAGCTGAGTGGTTAGGACGCTCGCCTTCGGATTGAGGCACGCGGGTTCTAATCCCGCCTCGTGAAGAATATTTTAAAGACGATAGTCTTTCTTGGGATACTTAAATGGAGAAATTTTGGTCTGTCTGTCTTTCTGTTTGTCGGCACGTCACTCGATTCAGCCACTCGGCCAAAGTTGAACCACTTGCCCAAGGGCCAGCCATCTTGAACGGCTTACTAGGTTCATACTTGTGTACATTGTCGATCAAAAAGCGAACATTACGCATATCTGAGGCGCAACATCACCTGGTAAGTATTAGGTGGTGTGTTCCTTTAATAGAAAATGCATACATACGTAATTCGAAAAACCCTAGTTTCTTAAGCTGCGCTGAAAATGCGACTGGGCTGAAACTTGCCTTCCTCCGTGCCCTCTGCACGACCTCATTGTTTTGTTTCGGTTTAGGTTCTGTATTGCACTGTACGAATGCCATGGGGCGCCGCTCTGGCATTCCTGTTGTACCCAGGCCACGTGTAAATAAAAAAGTGTGTGGAGAGTACTCGTTGAGTGCGGACGTTTCTTCTGCTTCAGCGCTTCTCGCCAAACCGTGTGTTCGGGCTGGCTGGCGTCCCCGCCGGTCGCATTGGTCACCGCCGGTCTTCGCCTGCTGCTGCGCCGGAACTTACAGCACGCAACACAGCACTCATGTTTCCCGACGTATTGCCAGATGGCGTCCATATCTCACGCAGCGCCTCTTCTATCGTCTTTAGACGACATTTGCAGCGAAGCACGCAGATACGCGGCCAATTTTTTAAATGCGGGGCATTTCTTAGTCGCACCTGCGGCGTCGGCCGCCGTCCACACCCCCACTGCGCATGCTCGGCTCGTCTCGTGCCGGCAGCAAGCCTCTCCTCTCCCTCCCTCGCACGCTCGGCTCGTCTCGTGCCGGCAGCAGGCGTCTCCTCTTCCTCCCTCCCTCCTCTCCCTCGAACGCGGGCGGTGTGTATATAGGCGGCGGAGCGCGCGTTCGGAATTCAGTCAAGGGCGTCTTTACTTGGCTTTCGCTTGACTTGACGCTGTGCTTGACTCGAGTAGATGCGATGGAAGCAACAGTACCTTCAATCAGCGTCCCACCATTCGTTGAAGGCAACGTTACCCCACCCTCACCGTCGTCGGCGTCAACAACAGCAAGCAACGCAGAAGACAAGGCTGCGAAGAGACGAGCATACGACGCTGATCGCAAGCGTTCGAAGCGAGCTGCGGACCCGGAACTTCGTGCACGAGAAGCTGCTGCGAGACGGCAACGACGGGCTTCGGATCCTTCACTCGGGGAACGAGAAACAGCTGCGAAACGGCAACGACGGGCTGTGGATCCTGAACGTCGTTCTCGAGAAGCAGCAACCGTTCGTGAACGTCGAGCAGCGGATCCATCACTCGGGCAGCGCGACGCTTCTGCGAAACCCAATTACGCAACATTCACGCGATACCCCCACCACTCTGCGACGCCTTTACTCGAGTTCCCCCCGTGGGAAGATGCGGGCGACATTTTTTTCGGCAAGATTTTTTCTGTTTCTCTTTCTTTATATCTTTCTCTACGTCTCCGTTTGTTTCTCGCTTTCCTTCTTTCTTTATCTCAATCTCTCTGTGCTCGTTCTCAGGGTTATTACAGGCCACGCCGCAGGTGTGAGTAGTGGGATCTTCCCAAATTCTGTGGCACATATCCGTTCATCATTATGATTGTTTTATGATAGGCCGCACATTACGGCTAGCTTAAACAGCTTCGCTGCTAAAAGCTATTGGTAGAACCATGTTAAATAAATTAAGGTTAACTAGTAGCAGGGACATTCAACACTTTTTTTGTGGTCGTGAAACTTTCGCCATAGTTTCAAGTAGGTACATAAACGGACGCCAGAGCTGATCTGCCGCGTTTGGAAAGGCACTCGCGCGTTTGCTAGGGTGTTTCTCATAAAAAAGGAAAGAGGATTGCCAGAATTGTTTTCATTGTGTTCGTAAACTGAAAGTAGCTGTGGCGATTGTACACCAAATAATATAGCGAGTGAGTTGTTTACTAGCTCAAGTCATAATCGTCAGCAATGGTTCGTACAATGCTGCCCATCAAGTGATGCAGTTTCGATTGTGCTCATACATACGTATTGTATAAAGTGAAGTTTAAGTTGTGTATTGCAATATAACTTAGCATAACTGACCCACAAGTTCACTTCACTTGGGCAAGAAGTTATGGTGGACTCTATCACGCGCTCGCATTCCGCAACAATCATTAGCTTCCTATCTGAACCGTTAATATGAACGTGCCAGTGATATCTTTCTGTGCAGAACAAGCAAGCATGACAATGAAGTCATCTCGGTACATGTAGAATCAGCTGTTAACTGCGTGTGGTAGGTCTAGGCAGTATTTACGACTTCCGAGTGAGTGGTCTTGTATGGACGCATGCAAGGAGGGAGGGGCCGACACCGGAAACGCTGTCCTCCCAACACTAATGGGAGTTTAGCTATGAGCTTTGGACAGTGTGATTAGGTTCGCAATAACGTTAACTATTACATGTGCGCTGCGTAGTCCGTGCAGTAGCGGATACTACGTTTGCACTAAAAGTGAATTACCTATGTTCACTTATATATGATGAACCAACCTGTCTTGTTAAGTAGTTTTGAATCGCACCTACCACGATGCAATTGATTTTAGTTAATATTCCTGGCGGTTGACTGGCCTTCTTCTATATTAAACTGACGCTCATATAATACATCTATGAAAAAGAATCCTTACCTCCCTCTTTATGGTATTTTATTTTAGAATTTATGGACAACCGCACTCCGTGGTGAAATTGGGGTGCTCCGCAAGGAACTGAATGTCGCTAGGTGCTAGCGCCATAAAAAGGGTTCATGACTTACAGTGCTAAACGAGCAGGAAAAATAAACCTGCGACTGAGGTCCTCTGAAGAAAAAAATAGGCGAAGCTTAGACAAAGCTGCGCAAAGCTTGAAACAGCGTAACTGGACGATTCTGAAGGCTAATCTGGTTGCTTCTAGGTTGTTGCTAGGCTTTGGCTAGGTGATGCTACGTTGTCTTTACGTTGATTCTCAGAGCATAAAGCTTCGACTTAAACCACAGATAGTCACCGACACGGCGTGGTTGTCCAAACTCCAGTGACAGAACCTCGCGTTGAAACCAAGCGTTCCCACCTCTCATAAATCTACGGGCACGTCGTCATTAGCGTAGGCCTTCCATCGCTTCGGGGTCGCGCAGCGGCCGTTGCCTTTCACGTTCCCTAGTATTCTCTTGTGTACGGTCTTCGCCTCACCGCCGTCACTTCGCAGCCATTTGTAGGGCTAACTGTGGCCTTCTTCATATTTAGTGGACCAGTGGTGAGAAGTGGGATTTGCCCCACATCTGTGGCACATAACCCTTTCTTCGCAGGCATTTGTTGAGCTAACTGTTCCGTTCTTAATTTTTAGTGGACCAGGTGGTGATTAGTGCGATTCACCTAATTTCTGTGGCACATACCCACTCATGATGATGATTGACTGAACAGTTTCGCTGTAAAAAACAGCCGAGTAGGAGAGGAAAAAACGGTATTTCTACACACCCTAGTTGCGTGTATATCTCAGCTTGAAAAACAGAGCCGGTTTCAGAATCCTCGTCACAAAGGAAAGTTTATTGAACCTGTACACGCAAGCGCGAAAGACACTTAAAAACTAAATACTTATAAATTGCGTCAGTGTAACTTATACAAACGCTAGACGCAATTACTGGCGCGAATTGAGGGACTAGTTCACATGTCCATGGAGCCAAATGTTATAGGAATTGCAATGACTTGTTATAGTGAAAAGCCTGCGAACAGGTTCTGTTTAGATTGCTGTTTTTGTCAACACATCTTAATTATTATTGGGGCCAAAGTTAAAATAAACAAGTGAAGCGAAAATACTTTAAGCACACTTCACATCCTTTAGACCAACATTTCTCATCTTAAGACAACATTCAGAATGTTCTCGACCGCGGCGGCTGCATTTTCGATGGAGGCGAAAATGTTTGAGGCCCATTTACTTATATTTAGATGCACGTTAAAAAATCCCAAGTAGTCGAACTTTCCGGAGCCCTCCACGACGGCGTTCCTCGTAATCATATCGTGGGTTTGAGACGTTAAACCCCCGATATTATAATTATACCAAATGTTCTTGTGGATGCTACGAAAACATCGATGTCACCGCACGGGGAGGCACGTTGACGAGAATAGCATATAAACGCGCACGGCAACACGCCGCGCCAATTGGGTCTTCTTGGGGCGTCTCGATGCCAGCGTTCCTGCGCAGCGCGGCGGCGCGGCGACTGCGGGCGCTATATGAAGTGCTCCCATAGCGTTACACGGCAGTTTTCTGGACAGTCTAAAAGTATTGATAGGTACTGGTAGCGGTAATGTAAGGTTTTGATTTCAGAATTTCTAAAGCGAGAGAACGAAAAAGACAACTGTATGCCTGTCATATAAAGGTAAGGAAGCAGATGAGTTTTCAAGGGCTCGTTTATCTTTGTTAGACACAATATTAATGAGAACTAACAGACAATAACGCCAAGGAACGGATCAGGTGGGTGGTTATTGTAGGTATTTAGAATATAAATGTGAGAAAGTACAGTGGACGAAAGATGACTTGCAGCCGGCACGGGACCGGAACCTGCGTACCTTCGAATAAACGGCGTCCGATGCTCCTCCCACTGAGCTACGGCGGCGGTCCTCGTCACGTCCACGTTCTGGGGTATATATGGTTGATTTAACCTAGGAGTGTCGTCAGACGCCCAATCGCAGCCCTGGCGGCGAGTGTGGAACCACTCTTTTGTTTGCCTGTTGGCGTCACGTAGCACGTGATCATTTTACGAGTTGGCACGGACCCAATAATCCATCGCATACTACCTGAAGGCATAAGTCTGCCAGGGACGAGACTCGTCGCTATGACTGAGGAAAGCAGATGATTTTTCAAGGGCTCGTTTATTCTTTGTTAGACACAATATTAATGAGAACTAACAGACAATAAACGCCAAAGGAACGTACAGGGGGTGTTATGTAGTATTTAGAATATAAATGTGAAGAAAGTAAAGTGGACGAAAAAGTGATTGCCGCGGCAGGGACCGAACTGCGACCTTCGAATAACGCGTCCGATGCTCTACCACTGAGCTACGGCGGCGTCATCGTCCCGCACTTTCTGGGGTATATATGTTGATTAAACATAGGAGTGTTAGTCAGCGCCAATCGCAGCCATGGCGGCGAGTGTGGAACACTCTTTTTGCCTGTGGCGTCACGTAGCACGTGATCATTTTACGAGTTGGCAGCTGACCAATAATCCCTGCATACTACCGCAGGCATTGAAGTTCTGCCAGGACGAGACCCTCGCTATGAATGAAGGAAAGCAGATGTTTTCAAGGGCTCGTTTATCTTTGTTAGACACAATATTAATGAGAACTAACAGACAATATACGCCAAGGGAACGTTACAGGGGGTGTTATTTGGTAGTATTTAGAATATAAATGTGAAGAAAGTAAGGGGACCGAAAAGATGACTTGCCGCCGGCAGGGACCGAACCTGCGACCTTCGAATAACCGCGTCCGATGCTCTACCACTGAGCTACGGCGGCGGTCATCGTCCCCGTCCACTTTCTGGGGGTATATATGTGATTTAAACCTAGGAGTGTTAGTCAGCGCCAATCGCAGCCATGGCGGCGAGTGTGGAACACTCTTTTTTGCCTGTTGGCGGCACGTAGCACGTGATCATTTTTACGAGTTGGCAGCTGACCAATAATCCCTCGCATACTAACCTGAAGGCATTAAGTCTGCCAGGACGAGACCCCTCGCTATGAATGAAGGAAAGCAGATGATTTTCAAGGGCTCGTTTATCTTTGTTAGACACAATATTAATGAGAAACTAACAGACAATAACGCCAAGGAACGTACAGGGGGTGTTATTTGTAGTATTTAGAATATAAATGTGAAGAAAGTAAAGTGGACGAAAAGATGACTTGCCGCCGGCAGGGACCGAACCTGCGACCTTTCGAATAACGCGTCCGATGCTCTACCACTGAGCTACGGCGGCGGTCATCGTCCCGTCCACTTTCTGGGGTATATATGTTGATTTAAACCTAGGAGTGTTAGTCAGCGCCAATCGCAGCCATGGCGGCGAGTGTGGAACACTCTTTTTTGCCTGTTGGCGTCACGTAGCACGTGATCATTTTACGAGTGGCAGCTGACCAATAATCCCCTCGCATACTACCTGAAGGCATTAAGTCTGCCAGGACGAGACCCTCGCTATGAATGAAGGAAAGCAGATGATTTTTCAAGGGCTCGTTTATCTTTGTTAGACACAATATTAATGAGAACTAACAGACAATAACGCCAAGGAACGTACAGGGGGTGTTATTTGTAGTATTTAGAATATAAATGTGAAGAAAGTAAAGTGGACGAAAAGATGACTTGCCGCCGGCAGGGAACGAACCTGCGACCTTCGAATAACGCGTCCGATGCTCTACCACTGAGCTACGGCGGCGGTCATCGTCCCGTCCACTTTCTGGGGTATATATGTTGATTTAAACCTAGGAGTGTTAGTCAGCGCCAATCGCAGCCATGGCGGCGAGTGTGGAACACTCTTTTTTTGCCTGTTGGCGTCACGTAGCACGTGATCATTTTACGAGTTGGCAGCTGACCAATAATCCCTCGCATACTACCTGAAGGCATTAAGTCTGCCAGGACGAGACCCTCGCTATGAATGAAGGAAAGCAGATGATTTTTCAAGGGCTCGTTTATCTTTGTTAGACACAATATTAATGAGAACTAACAGACAATAACGCCAAGGAACGTACAGGGGGTGTTATTTGTAGTATTTAGAATATAAATGTGAAGAAAGTAAAGTGGACGAAAAGATGACTTGCCGCCGGCAGGGACCGAACCTGCGACCTTCGAATAACGCGTCCGATGCTCTACCACTGAGCTACGGCGGCGGTCATCGTCCCGTCCACTTTCTGGGGTATATATGTTGATTTAAACCTAGGAGTGTTAGTCAGCGCCAATGCGCAGCCATGGCGGCGAGTGTGGAAACACTCTTTTTTTGCCCTGTTGGCGTCACGTAGCACGTGTATTTTTACGATGTTGCAGCTGACCAATAATCCCTCGCATACTACATGAAGGCATAAGTCTGCCAGGACGAGACCCTCGCTATGAATGAAGGAAAGCAGATGATTTTCAAGGGCTCGTTTATCTTTGTTAGACACAATATATATGAGAACTAACAGACAATAACGCCAAGGAACGTACAGGGGGTGTTATTGTAGTATTAGAATATAAATGTGAAGAAAGTAAAGTGGACGAAAAGATGACTTGCCGCGCAGGACCGCACCTGCGACCTTCGACAACGCGTCCGATGCTCTACCAACTGAGCTACGGCGGCGGTCATCGTCCCGTCCACTTTCTGGGTATATGTTGATTTAAACCTAGGAGTGTTAGTCAGCGCCCAATCGCAGCCATGGCGGCGAGTGTGGAACACTATTTTTTGCCTGTTGGCGTCACGTAGCACGTGATCATTTTACGAGTTGGCAGCTGACCAATAATCCCTCGCATACTACCTGAAGGCATTAAGTCTGCCAGGACGAGACCCTCGCTATGAATGAAGGAAAGCAGATGATTTTTCAAGGGCTCGTTTATCTTTGTTAGACACAATATGAATGAGAACTAACAGACAATAACGCCAAGGAACGTACAGGGGTGTGTTATTTGTAGTATTTAGAATATAAATGTGAAGAAAGTAAAGTGGACGAAAAGATGACTTGCCGCCGGCAGGGACCGAACCTGCGACCTTCGAATAACGCGTCCGATGCTCTACCACTGAGCTACGGCGGCGGTCATCGTCCCGTCCACTTCTGGGGTATATATGTTGATTTAAACCTAGGAGTGTTAGTCAGCGCCAATCGCAGCCATGGCGGCGAGTGTGGAACACTCTTTTTTGCCTGTTGGCGTCACGTAGCACGTGATCATTTTACGAGTTGGCAGCTGACCAATAATCCCTCGCATACTACCTGAAGGCATTAAGTCTGCCAGGACGAGACCCTCGCTATGAATGAGGAAAGCAGATGATGTTTCAAGGGCTCGTTTCTTTGTTAGACACAATATTAATGAGAACTAACAGACAAGAACGCCAAGGACCGTACAGGGGGTGTTATTTGTAGTATTTAGAATATAAATGTGAAAGAAAGTAAGTGGACGAAAAGTGACTTGCCGCCGGCAGGGACCGAACCTGCGACCTTCGACTAACGCGTCCGATGCTCTACCACTGAGCTACGGCGCGGTCATCGTCCCGTCCACTTTCTGGGGGTATATATGTTGATTTAAACCTAGGAGTTGGTTAGTCAGCGCCAATCGCAGCCATGGCGGCGAGTGTGGAACACTCTTTTTTTGCCTGTGGGCGGTCACGTAGCACCGTGATTCATATTTACGAGTTGGCCAGCTGACCATAATCCCTCGCATACTACCTGAAGGCATTAAGTCTGCCAGGACGAGACCTCGCTATGAATGAGGAAAGCAGATGATTTTTCAAGGGCTCGTTTATCTTTGTTAGACACAATATTAATGAGAACTACAGACAATAACGCCATAGGAACGTACAGGGGGTGTTATTTGTAGTATTTAGAATATAAATGTGACGAAAGTAAAGTGGACGAAAAGCATGACTTGCCGCCGGCAGGGATCCGAACCTGCGACCTTCGACATAACGCGTCCGATGCTCTACCACTGAGCTACGGCGGCGGTTCATCGTCCCGTCCACTTTCTGGGGTATATATGTTGATTTAAACCTAGGAGTGTTAGTCAGCGCCAATCGCAGCCATGGCGGGCGAGTGTGGAACACTCTTTTTTTGCTGTTGGCGTCACGTAGCACGTGATCATTTTACGAGTTGGCAGCTGACCAATAATCCCTCGCATACTACCTGAAGGCATTAAGTCTGCCAGGACGAGACCCTCGCTATGAATGAAGGAAAGCAGATGATTTTTCAAGGGCTCGTTTATCTTTGTTAGACACAATATTAATGAGAACTAACAGACAATAACGCCAAGGAAAGTACAGGGGGTGTTATTTGTAGTATTTAGAATATAAATGTGAAGAAAGTAAAGTGGACGAAAAGATGACTTGCCGCCGGCAGGGACCGAACCTGCGACCTTCGAATAACGCGTCCGATGCTCTACCACTGAGCTACGGCGGCGGTCATCCTCCCGTCCACTTTCTGGGGTATATATGTTGATTTAAACCTAGGAGTGTTAGTCAGCGCCAATCGCAGCCATGGCGGCGAGTGTGGAACACTCTTTTTTGCCTGTTGGCGTCACGTAGCACGTGATCTTTTACGAGTTGGCAGCTGACCAATAATCCCTCGCATACTACCTGAAGGCATTAAGTCTGCCAGGACGAGACCCTCGCTATGAATGAAGGAAAGCAGATGATTTTTCAAGGGCTCGTTTATCTTTGTTAGACACAATATTAATGAGAACTAACAGACAATAACGCCAAGGAACGTACAGGGGGTGTTATTTGTAGTATTTAGAATATAAATGTGAAGAAAGTAAAGTGGACGAAAAGATGACTTGCCGCCGGCAGGGACCGAACCTGCGACCTTCGAATAACGCGTCCGATGCTCTACCACTGAGCTACGGCGGCGGTCATCGTCCCGTCCACTTTCTGGGGTATATATGTTGATTTAAACCTAGGAGTGTTAGTCAGCGCCAATCGCAGCCATGGCGGCGAGTGTGGAACACTCTTTTTTTGCCTGTTGGCGTCACGTAGCACGTGATCATTTTACGAGTTGGCAGCTGACCAATAATCCCTCGCATACTACCTGAAGGCATTAAGTCTGCCAGGACGAGACCCTCGCTATGAATGAAGGAAAGCAGATGATTTTTCAAGGGCTCGTTTATCTTTGTTAGACACAATATTAATGAGAACTAACAGACAATAACGCCAAGGAACGTACAGGGGGTGTTATTTGTAGTATTTAGAATATAAATGTGAAGAAAGTAAAGTGGACGAAAAGATGACTTGCCGCCGGCAACAAAGATAAACGAGCCCTTGAAAAATCATCTGCTTTCCTTCATTCATAGCGAGGGTCTCGTCCTGGCAGACTTAATGCCTTCAGGTAGTATGCGAAGGGATTATTGGTCAGCTGCCAACTCGTAAAATGATCACGTGCTACGTGACGCCAACAGGCAAAAAAAGAGTGTTCCACACTCGCCGCCATGGCTGCGATTGGCGCTGACTAACACTCCTAGGTTTAAATCAACATATATACCCCAGAAAGTGGACGGGACGATGACCGCCGCCGTAGCTCAGTGGTAGAGCATCGGACGCGTTATTCGAAGGTCGCAGGTTCGGTCCCTGCCGGCGGCAAGTCTCTTTTCGTCCACTTTACTTTCTTCACATTTATATTCTAAATACTACAAATAACACCCCCTGTACGTTCCTTGGCGTTATTGTCTGTTAGTTCTCATTAATATTGTGTCATATAAAGGTAGCGTACGCCTCTTGGCTCGCTTGCACCGCACTTCAGCGGATTTTTCGAAAAAAAGATGACTTGCGTATACTTTATGCAACAGTCCAATTACATATCGCGGGCGATAAAGAATTTTCTGAAGCATACGTCCTTAAATACCACGGTGTGGACAAACTTGGAGGACACCACAATCACTGAAAGATTATTTGTATCGCTTCTCACCGTTACTCTTCATTTAAGAACATCCACTGGTTGCTTTCAATCTGCGAACGTTTAATATTCTGTATCGCCTAACATGCTAGCCATTTCAGTGCTTCCAAATAGTAAGGGTGTTCTCCGGAATGGTTTGTAAAAACACAAACTAACTACCGTTTCGCTTCATTTAATATTTTTTGGGAGCATGCTTTCGGCTACAATATTTTGAAGGTGTCAGGAAAAACTACTTGCCGTGACGTTTCCTGACTGTAGTTTTTTAAGAGGCTAAAGGCGGGCGAGTAAACGTGCCGTGAAGTGTCTTTGTATTTCAGAATTCCTTTACAAAGAGGCTAACGGTAATATGCTTTATAATATTGTTCGGGCGAAAACCGCAAATCCGAGTTCAATACACGTCTTTGGGGCAAATCTAGCGCTTAAGAAGAAGAATAGTCGGAATAAATTGAGCCAACGAGAGCCATGACAAGGTGGAGACAACCGACTGCTTCAGAAGCGAAGAAAAAGGGCTCGCGCAGTCTAGTCACTCGTGGAACACGGTCGGAACAGGCCGGAGGTCGACCGAACCCGCATTGACGAGCGGGGTTCGCGCACAGAGGCGCCTGTCTTCAGGACAGCGAGCGCCTCACGTTCTTCAAGTCGCCAGATCTGTTCGTGGCCTCCTGTGTCGGGGAACCCGCATCTACGCGCGTGGTTCATCCTGCCGGGCGTCGTCAGGACAGCGAGCGTCGCGGGATCTTCGCCTGGCGCTGAAGAGACGCGGGGAGCTACCGACAATGGCGGCTACCATCGACCGAGTGGCTGGTCGCCCACTCGCTCCATGACCCTTGCTGCTGCGAATTCACTACCACGCCCGACCACGCACGACCACGTCACCGCCGGGACTAGCAGCCCACTACTTCCCGGACTCTATAGCACCGCCACGTGGGACGAGCTGCTACCGTTGAACGTTCTCGCCTTATGTATTTTCGTGTGTGTGTGTGTGTGCCGTCCGAATATAATTGTCGTTTGGTTTTTGCAATCACCCACCGTCTCCTCCATCTGCAACGCGTCACACGCTCTGCGGCGTGACGATCCTAAAGTACAACATCACAGTCGTTTCTCTTTCTCTAAATGTTTGTCGTCCTGTGTCGCATAAGCCACAGATTTTAATTGATGGAATTGTTAAAATTAATGTCTTCGATCACTCCAATATTCACATTCAGGTGCTAGTCAGTTATTGCCACTGACCCTGTCTAGTAAAATGTTTCTTGTCTGAATTGGTTGCCTAACACTTCACCGAAATCAGGAGACGCGCACTACTGTTCACACACATAGATTCGCTGCTCACCGTCACGAAGGTGGAATGAATTTATTAAATAGGCTGCCTTCTCCAAAGAATGCCGTTTTATTAGATATATGGACAGCTGCTTGCATAGCTTTCTAAAAAATTCAAAGTCATTCCTTGAAGAACGTTCGCAAAATCCGATTAGTTAGCCACTGCTACTCATGCCGCATCCCAATCGATAGGTTCAATATTTTTTTTCTTTCGAGCGAAAAGCCTAAGCTTCACTTTTCGGGTAACATGCTGATGCATTCTGCGAAAACCTTTAAATAGCGCGGTAATATAATTGCAGCTTTCGCTGTGAGTTTGCCTTCTGGGCAATTCGGAGCTAGAAAACTTGCCGCAGTACGTTAATCAATGCAACTTTTCGACCTTTCGCTAATGCCGGATAAATATACCTGAACAGAGATGACGTTAGCAGCTGCAGCCTACGTCACAGCCTGTTTTGGAACGCGCTGCCTGTCGTAAAACTGCGCAAATATTGCCTCATTCTTGCGCGTTAGACGACGCTTTTAAATTTATCCAACCAACACGGTCCCTCGCTCACCGAAAACCATTCAATAACTTTTGACGTCATGTTCAAGTATTCGCGCACCTGTTCTTAACTGAAGAACAAAAGAAAAAAAACGAAGCACAAAAAGCCACTCATGCAGGCTTAGAACTATAACATGAATAATTAAGCCACAATCTTTCCGCGATGTTCTGCAAGATCGGGAGAGCAGTGACGTGATACAAGCGTTCATACAAAGCGCTGCTCCATTACAGTTCACTTGTGAGCCTTTTTCTATTAGCGGAGCGATTGCTTCAGCAGCTCCTACAGGCAGCAAGCCGGCTACTGAGCGGAAAGAGCGGCTAAGTCTGTAATGAAACGTCGCTGCAATGAAATTAGCTGTGAGATTGATGCTGGTTCCTGGTTGCGTAGAGCTCGGTGATGGGTCTTGTGAAATAAAATGATCGAGAAGTTACGGTGCTGTTATCTAGAACTTCGCCCGACTTAGATCAACAAGTTAAAAAAAAGAGTTTGCTGGTTGCCGCAGCGGTAAACGTCTGCCAAACTTTAAATACGAAGCGCATCTATCTATCTATCTATCTATCTATCTATCTATCTATCTATCTATCTATCTATCTATCTATCTATCTATCTATCTATCTATCTATCTATCTATCTATCTATCTATCTATCTATCTATCTATCTATCTATCTATCTATCTATCTATCTATCTATCTATCTATCTATCTATCTATCTATCTATCTATCTATCTATCTATCTATCTATCTATCTATCTATCTATCTATCTGCCTACGTCTAGGGGCTCTCGTGATCGCCTCCTTACATTGGTTTAAACCGAAATGGGCGTGGGAGGTTAAGAGGATTTGAGGAATAAGTCTGTCGGGTCATGACATAAATAACGTAAAAATCCTGTCGCGTTCGTTGGCAAACCCTTTTCTCCAGACACGTGTAGCACATACCCGTCTACCACAGGCCGCGGTGTGCGGGTATGCGCCACAGGTGATTGACTTAGAGGAGGTCACGGGCATCCCTTGTCAATCACCTGTCGCGCATGCCCGCACAGCGCCACTAGTGTCCGCACTGGTCCCCTCTTTTTGGGCGTAATAAGGAGTACACCACCACCATCACAGGCGATTGAAATTTTGTGTCTACCCAGTAAAATCGAGAACGGCCAGTGGTAAATTACATGCGAGAGCATTAAGAAAAACCGACATCGGGAGCGTTCACCCGGCGAATGCAAAGAATAAAAATAAGAACTCAGCAGGAATCGACTCAAAGCATTCTACGTGCAAGTTAGGTATTCTACCACAGAGCCACGCTATGTCTAGAAACTGCTTTGGAAAACACCCTATGCAGGCGTAATGTCGGTCAAACGTCAATTGCGGTTGTGGTGCTGGCTATCTAATATTATAAAAAAAGCAATAAAGATTACTTATATACTGCTACGATAGAGGCGTCATGTCAGGTTAATGTCCTTGATTCCAGTGTTGCCTATGCATTTATAGCAGTCTAAGAAACATTCCATTAATATTCCTATGATTCAACAAGCTATATTCAAGCTTTGCTCGACCCCGGAGGAATACGCTAACGGAAGTTACGTATGAAATTCACATCATCCCACCGTAAAGTGAACTTTGTTTCGGTAATACTGAGGTATGTGCTCTACGCTAGTGCTGACGCTGCGTCAGATCATAAGTTACCCCTTAAACGCCAATATTGTCTACATGCTTGGTAAGGCCATGATTTGAGCAACTACTACACTTACAAAAACACGTCGATTAAACTCCTAACGCGTGGATCAAAGCCAAAAATGCAACATAGAACAACTCGCTGAATGCTTCGCATGAAACCGATTCTCATTGCTCGATATCCTTACACCAGCCTGGCTGTGAGGGTGGTCCATGAAGTTTACAGCTGCGGTAGGCTATGCATTATTTGTCCTTTATCAGGCACTCGGAAAGCATGTTTTACGTTATACTACCATGCGCAATAGTTTTCAGACGTTGGGAAGGCAGCGAATCTCCTCCACATTAGGCAGGGCGATGCTTTTTGATATTCACACTTACCATTCCAAAACCTAAATAAAATGTTGAATATACTGCCACTCGTTTGAGCCAGAGAATGTGTCAGAGAATTATAAGAAAATTTACTTCATTAGCACATAATATTCGCAATTTAACCTGTTTTTATCGGACATTTTAGCAAAGCAGACTTCAAGTAAACGCTGAGACTTTCGAATATTTGTTCTTAATTGCGGCAATCATTTTGCGACATACGAGTATTTGACGAAGGTACCTTTTTCTTCTTTGAGACTGTTGTTCATACTCTCACGCCAAGCAAATTTGAGGATTATTTCATGATATTCGTGTTACCATTCATACACCTTCAACTGTTTTATTAATAAAAGATAGTAGAAGTACCTTATTCTTTGTTAAGGTGTTGTTAAGGTAAGATGTTGACTAGTAAGCAGTTTTATTTTTGTAGGGTTTTGTGGCACGTTATATTTACCGTGGTCCCTTTTGCTGCGTGCAGCAGCAGTTGTGAGTACTAAAGCTTTTTCACTTGACGACGCCGGTAAAGATTCATGTATTTACGTTTATTTAGTTATTTTTGTATTGCAGAAACACTGATATTTAGCCAGATTTAGTTCTTGTGATATTTTGTCGCGCCTTAATTGGCTAGGATAAAGTTATTTATAATGCAGCATAGTTGGTGAACATTACATCAGGACGGTACTTTTAGTAGTAGTAGTAGTAGTAGTAGTAGTAGTAGTAGTAGTAGTAGTAGTAGTAGTAGTAGTAGTAGTAGTAATATTAAAAATACTAATACTACTACTAATAATAATAACAAGGAGCAGAAGGAGAAGGAATAAATGTTTATTGTACTACTTCTCATAGAATTTCTGGCATCAAAGAAGGTCTTTTCTAGCTAACGGTACCCTTTATTTTTCTGACGTGGGCCTACCACCACTCCTGCGCCAACGTGTCATTGAAGAAACAAGCAATTTAGATGAAGACGACATAGATCAAAGGCATGCCTTCACACAACAGATGTAGTTAATGTGAACCCGCCGCGAACTCATTGCAATAAATATACGCTTATGTTCCTACGAAGTCTAAACGTGCCGCGCATATAGTCACGAGGGAGCAGCGCAGCCATCACTGCACATCAGCACGAAACCGTAGAAGAGGAGATATTCTATATTTACATAGAAAACGTCATATTCTATATGACTCATCTATGATAAAAACATCAGAAGAGTCATCAAAACCGTAAAGCGAATCTAGCAAATTTTTGTTGGCCCCTGACTTTTAACAAGTTCCGTGGAGAACAACAGTGCGTTCTCTAGTTTTTAACTGCTGTCGTCAGATGGTTGGTGAAAATTACGTTAAGCTAGATCAATCGTTGGTCCGTTCGGTGCACCGCCTAGATAACAGAAACGCAGAAGGCAAAGAGGTTGTGTTCTTGTGTACTTAGAATATTTGCAGCAATTTAGCATTTATTGTCATGTGTATTTAATTGGAATAAATATACCCTGAAAGCTACCCTTGTCATTGAATTTGTGTATAGATTCGTAATCATATTAATTGCAGTTCTGCTCCTGACATGTAATAAAATACTCATGTAATTGATTGGGCCACTAACTAGCCGCGCAGGCTAATGGTCCAAATATTTTTGTAACCATTTTTTGTACTAAGTTGATTGAATAAACACTGAACTGAATTGAATAAGAGCGTCTGGTTGGCTATCCTACGTTAGAGGACTGGGAAGCGGGACTAGAAAGATGAGAGAAAGAGAGGATGGAAGGAAAGAAAGAAATAGGGGTAAATACACTGGTACATGTGGAATCGTACTGCTAGTCAAAGGTGTTTTCAGAAGCCCGTCGTCCTCAAGAAGCAAAAAGGTGCTTTCACTGCCTTGTGGGCAGACAAGCACATGGAGGGAAAGGGGGCGATCGTAGAGTCGTCGCGGCGCGTTGGAAAGTCTGAGTGGTTCTGAGGCAAACCGAGGACAGTGGCACAAGTCGTCGATGTTTTCATCGGTGCCGCAGACATCGCATGTCGCACTGCCGGTCCCTATTTTATTGCGATAGCAATTATATGGACAGTCTCAGCTGAATTTTGCCGTCGCCGTCATGCACCGTATATGTATAAGTCTGTATATATATATATATAAAAGCCTCAAAGAAAAATAATTTAGAAAAATTCTTCCGAAGCGCGAAATTGAACCAGGGACCTCTTGCTCCGCAGCGAGTGGCGCTAACCGCTACGCCACGAAACGCAGATCCTCCACGTAGCTAACGGCGAGCGTTATATACACACCCTTTACCGCTGGACGGACTCGGAGACCGCCGGCGCTTATAAGTGTTTCTTCATTACCAGCGAGATGGCGCTAGGAGCACGAAGGGCGCATTTAAAAGTCGTCGGCGAACTCGCTCGCTTCTTCTTAATTTGTGCAGGGAAAACCTTGCCCTTCTGCTGTCTGCTCGCGCGGTTTTCTGGTGGTGAGGGGAAGAGGGTTGTTTCAAGCTTTTACCGTGGTGTCCGCGCTCATGTTACGGAGCGTACGAAAGTCACTCGAGCTCAAGGCAAGCCGCTAAACGAACAGACAGACGATGAGCGCGAACTATCAAGTGTCACAGCTCGACACTTGAAGCACGCTAGTTTCCTTCGCTGCTTCGGCCGCCTTTGCAACAGGAGTGCTGTTCAAACTGAGAGTATCCATTGGCGAGCCTCACTTCGTATAGCATTAGTTTCTTGCTATCGCATTCATTGCTTTGCCCTTGCGGTGAAACTGTGACTTTTATTTCCTAAAACTTTTTTCTTAGACATAAGCTAGCTTCACGAAGCTGTTTCCTATGTCAACAAGTAAGTTACTGTACCTGCAGTTATGTAAATAGCTTATGTAAATAGTCACTGTAAATAGTCATACTCTTAAGGATATCTTTTGGATGTGAAAATTTTAAAAAAATTTCCACATCTATAAATAAAAAGCTGGAATATGCGAAGCCTAACGCTTTGTCGAAACATCGAAATGAATTCGGTAACGGGGACGTGAGCATTCTTTCGTGATGCGAAACGTGAACCGTGCTGATGTTCGTATGCGTAATTCTAGAACCTTCCACATCCTTCAGCGTTATGTCTCGGGAACGCCTTACCAATAGTTTCTCGCTTCTGATTCCAGCTTACGTATTTGTATGTCTAGAAGAGACGTGTTTGTTTCTATCCACTTGAATCAAAGCCAAGCATTTTTTGTTTCTGGTAATTTAGCTCCCTTTAAAGGTTTCAAATGAGAGTCCCTCTGCTTTTTGGCACCGGGGCTGCAGTACACGAGTACATAGATTCACGCTGCGCAGCTCACTGATTATAAAGTTTCCCCGTTTCCACGACATCGATTCTAAACTCGAGTCACGCAGAGCACAAAAGCTGGAGATTTGGTGTTCGCGGACTCGAAATCGCAAAATCTGACATTGACGAAAGCTACGTGACACAAAAATCTTCCAGAAAATGGTGCGGAAGCACAATGAGAAAGGAAACGGTAGTCAGTCGCTTTCACACTTCGTTTCCAACCTCAACAAAGGCGTCCGCGGTGTCTCTGCATTCTGAAAAAAGTAGGTCGAAAAGTGAAACAGAACCACCTCGCCAAAGCGGTGCCGCGGCTACGGCTGGGGAATTTCAATGAATGTAGCTCTCGAAGAAGCGAACAGCTTGTTCGAGGATGTCAGCGGTGAGCGCAATCTCTGTTTCTAACCGTCGCCAAGTTCTTTTTTTTTTTTTTTGATGACTTGCTTGCTGTGTTATTTGTTACCCGTGTCTCTGTAAAAATATTGTGTCTCCTCCTTGGCCGATTCTTAGTTGTTCTTGTCGTTCTTGAGGCAAACGCGGAAGCTGCGCTGAAAGGTCCCGGTGACGTTTGTGGGCAGTCTGACCCGGTAGATGGAAGGCACGTCTCTTTTTCTCGGAGCACATGCTCGGTAGTCCTTCAGACCGCAAGCACTCGCCGCCGCAGTCATAAGTCTTTTAAATTGGACTTTTGCCAAGAAGCGAGACTCTTCAGAGAGCGAGAGGCAAAATAGAATGGAGGCAGTGCTTTGGTTTTAATCGCCGCAGAGAGTTCTCTCCGAGAGCGCCTTCTTTCCTGACATGCTCTGTGGTTGCGTTGAACTGAATATGTAAAATAGAATGCCTCGCTCCGGAGCCACTTTCCCAGTGGGAGCACCTGCATCGCTGGCCAGATTTAGGCAGCCCACGTATTATGACATTTCGTGTGGAAATCTTCCTTTGCGTCTGTTGCGAGCATCCTTACGTGTTTTATAATGCAACGCAAGCAGAACTCCTTTTTCTTTCTTAACTTTACAAACCACTTCCACGGACATTTGCTTACTACGTTTTTCCTAGTTCACTTGCATTGCCATAGGAGGTGGCGTGCGCGTGATATTGAAGAGGCTTTTGCGAAAGCGTAATTACGACGTTGTGCTGTCAGGATGAGCAACAGGACGTATACTAATAGTGAGCTACCGTTCGGAAATCGGCTACGTACTTGATCTGTTACAGTATTAGTTGAAAATACACAGGTTGGCGGATTGCGAAGTTGGCAGGCATCACTATAGGCGCAGCTTTGCTATATATATAATATGAGTGAACTTGAAGTTGGCAGGCATCACTACAGGCGCAGCTTTGCTATATATATATATATATATATATAATATGAGTGAACTTGCGTTATTGTATTACGGCAATAAAATAATGAAGGAAGGTAAAGCAAAAGTAATCGATTACATTTCTGTAATTGCTCAATTATCTTGGACTGTAATTGACCACTGTGTGCCCCGCCACGGTGGTCTAGTGGTTATGGCGCTCGGCTGCTGACCCGAAGGTCGCGGGATTGAATCCCGGCCGCGGCGGCTGCATTTTCAATGGAGGCGAAAATGTTTGAGGCCCGTGTACTTAGATTTAGGTGCACGTTAAAGAACCCCAGGTGGTCGAAATTCCCGGAGCCCTCCACTACGGCGTCTCTCATAATCATATCGTGGTTTTGGGACGTTAAACCCAAAGATATTATTATTATTAATTGACCACTGTAATCAGTTACATAATAAAGAAAGCAATTTTACCTATAATCAGTTAATAATATATTCTGTAACGTGTACAAGTCTGCTCTATACCTGGGTAATATTGTTGATCCAAAATACAGGGAACGAAAATACCTTATAGAACTGGTAAACCCCGTAGGTGGGTCAGTAATGGCTCGATGATCTTGGCATAAAAACCTACAAACTTACAAAAAAAAAAAAAACGGGTGCTACACTGTAGGAAAAATAATTGACGCTCTTAGAAAAATTGGTCTTAGCGGCAAGTAAACGAAGAGGCGTAAGAAAGAAAGGTGCAATAATCAGGCTGTGCCGTCACACGGAAATTTAAACGAAGAATGGTCGGCCCTTATCGTATCTTTTCGCCTCGACGACCATGATGTGGATATAAACCGAATCATTTTTTTTTTTTAATTTTGCGGACCAAACTAAAAGAGAAGATGAATACTGAGATCAAGCACGCAGCGACTCATTGTTGCCGAGCTTTCGCGAGCCACGAGTTCACACCCGTGGTACAGGTATTGGCACACGTACCGAAAAAATAAACATCCTATATCATTCGCAAAAATGCGAAGCCAACAAAACGGTCTAGCTTCGATCACGGCGCGTGCATGAGAAGAAGAGTGTTGAACGGGTGTACGTCGCGCCCGTTCCACACTGTCCTATTTAACAGATGTTATATAGCGGGATAGAAGAGTAAAATTACAACCAGGTGTCACACAATGCGAATTGCGTAACGAGTGGGTGTTTTATAGCTTCCTACCCAATAGAAATGGCTCAGCTATATTTCTTCATCACCTTCAGGCACACTTCAGGCGATTAGAGCATTTGCCAAGGGCACCATCTCGGAACCGGCCTTGCGGATCCTCCGGGACAAGAACATCGAGCCACACACACTCGTCTGGTTCCCAGCTCACATGGGACAGATCAAGGGAGCCCCGTCCAATCTCAATGAGTCTGCCCACATAGCTGCGCGAGGACTAGTAGACCGCGTAGCTACCGGAGGGCGCGCTGAGGTTTTGGAGAATCGGGACCCGCCCACCTCGTATAACGAAATACCAAACATTTTTACCTGGGGCGGAGACAGTACCCTCCACCACACAGAAAATTAAGCAGACCACAGGCTCTGACACTCAGGCTACTTCAAGTCGGGGCGTACCTTAACCCCGCGCTATTGCACAAGATCTATCCTGAAATACAGCCAACTAATGCATGTTCATTATGCGCAGATATCGCTAATCTCGAACATATGCTCTGGCGGTGCCCCGCGTTACACGGCGGCGAAGTCATCACGCCGTCAAAATGGGAAGAAGCTATTACAAGCTCCGTACTCGAAGCACAACTATGGGCAGTCCAACGGGCCCGCGACGCAGCAGAGAGACTTGGTCTTTCTGTTCCGACGTGGGAGCGGCCCGCAACGTGCTAGGGCGCGTTCCGAGGGACCGAAATAAAGTTTATTCATCCATTCAGGCACACAAGCAACAATACCAAACATTTTTACCTGGGGCGGAGACAGTACCCTCCACCACACAGAAAATTAAGCAGACCACAGGCTCTGACACTCAGGCTGTAGTAGTCGTCCCACAAGAGTTTACAACGAGCTCTAGAAAGGCCTCCAGCTTTCGCTGTGACTGTGCTGTGTGAGCCGCGCAGGCCTGCCGTTTTGTTTTTTAGCCACCATATCAACATTGATGCCTCTTTAACTCCTTTAATAATGGTCGTGATTTTATGCGTTTCATGTTTTGGGAATGTAAGCAATTTCAGAGCTATTGGGCTGTTTTCTCTTTACAATACATTGCAAATGATTACACCAAATTGTTATGCACAGGTGGAATTTTGTCGCTTTTTCCCACTCAGCAGTGACAGCCCGCACATTCAGAGGGAGTCCCACAACGTGGGGTCCATTTGGCTGCGAAAACGACAGGAGAGAAGCCGACGAACTCTCGACGTTACGCTCAGTTGCCTCGATAATATAGCGTAGTGGGTATCTTGTGCGTACAACGACCTAGCCGCGCACGCGGCTAGGTCGTTGTACGCACAAGGACCTTATTCGTAGCATTCAACTTGTCTTCTGCAGTACCTTGCGGCATGTGCTTTCAAAGCTATTTTTAGGTCCTCAGGCGCAAACCCCGATCGAGCCTTTAAACTCCAGTAATATAACTGCTGGAGTTTTACATTCCAAAACCACGACAAGATTATGAGGCACGCGGTAGTCAGGGACTCCGGTTTGATTTCGACCCTCTGGTGTTCTTTAACGTGCACCTAAATCTAAGCACACGGGAGTTCTTTGCATTTTCACCCAATGGAAATGTGGCCGCCGTGGCCGGGATTCGAACCCGCGCCCTCGAGCTTAGTAACGCGACACCCTACGTGCTGAGCTAGCACGGTGAATCATTTAAACCTCAGGAGGATTGTATATTACAACAGGAAGGAGAATACTCGATTGCATCAGCAAAATAAAAATATGCTACGGCAGAGTCAAATGTTTCCACATTGCCGCTACGCGACACAGCTGTACCACAATTTTATTTCTAGGAAAAATTGACTACCACTCGTACGCATAGCACAAAGCCAGAAGAAAATCCATACGAATTTCTCAGAAAGACAGCTTTTCAATTCACGCGAATTCGTCCTGGACCATCGCTAGCATCCTCGTTAGCTCACTTGGTAAGCGACCGTCGGGGGAGTCGTCGTTCCCGGTTGAGATCTTGGCACCAAGATTATTTTTTGGTCAATAAAGAAGCTTCCTTCCTGTGAATTCCGCATGGATTTATTTGTAGTTTGTGCTACAAACAGGTGGTTGTAAGTTTTATTTTCGCAACTCTTACGCCACCTTGCGGGATTCTACGGGAGTGATTTGTAATTTTATTTCAAATGGAAATAAACCTCGAATATAGCGAACTTCAATATGACGAAATTTCCAACACAAAAAAAAGGAATTTCACTTTCGAGAACTTCATGCCGATAGAGCACCGTGTATGTCTTCCGTAAAAGCACGCTCTAATCGTAGCCTTGAATAAGAGAAATCCATTAAAACAAAACAAGAACAAACGTTTGCACTCATTATGAAGCGTAAATGACCGTCAGTTTGTGATCATGGCGCATTACCTTGCGCTTACAATTTCTGAGTACATCGTAGGCCTCCGCAGCAGCCTACGCAAAAGGACATTAAGGGTAATGCGATTACGCCTGCTTTCGTAGCAGAGCTTAGAAACATAAACTTTGCCTTTTTTGTGTGCGTGTGAGCCTGAAGATTCGCCCTTTCTTATATTTATTTTTATTTTATTTTTAAGATCTCTGCCTTAGTTTTTGTTTTATGTCAAGAGCCACACATATCCTTTAAAATATCAGCGGAATCGTCTTTTCTTATCTCAAGTTATACACATTCTCCTCCGTCCGCACTAACGCGATTGACGAAAAAATACAGCACGGAAGAAGGTAGAAATATCTTTGTTTGTAAGAGATGTTTCGGCTTGGGTGTGGGAGCTAAAACACCTTTTCAATAAAAATAGGTCTACCTTGGTGGGCGCTGCGTTTCCTCGCCAGCGTGTTATTCCCAAAAGAGGTGGGATTCCTTCCAACTCTTCATCGCACTATCGCGATTATTTGAGATCATTTGCTCACCAATTTCATTGGTCTTCCCTTTAATTTTATTTTATTGTGTCACTGAAAATGTGTTTAGCAAAATTTGGCGAGGACAAACTTCACGATTGCCTATAAGCGTTAAGCTCATATTTAACAACGTTCCATTCTTTACATCGTTTGAATCCTCGCAATGCAGTTGCTAATAACGCGTAACGCCGTGAACCGACTCTATAGTAGTAATGTAGCGACGACTTGAAGAACAGCAGTCAGGGCCACGTTGATATGGTTTTATGTCCACAATCAGCTTCCGCTTGAAAACGCAAACGTTATATCGCTATTATTACCGTATCGACCACATCATTGATAATACTATATTATAATAATGTCTTCTTGGCCTATAGTTCCCTAACGATCGGTTAGTGCACTTTGGCCACACGTGGCCTTAGCGCCATCTAAGCGCCTTAGCGCCACATGGGGGTACACCCCATGATAACACGCTTACATGGTTAAGCATATATTGAAATTACGAGCTTCCCCTGACGTCGATCTCTCAAGGCAATTTAGAAGAACATGTTGCTGGGCGAGTTGGTGCATCTTAATACAAAAAGGATAACTGCGCTACCTGACACACACGTAACAACCATACACACACAGAGGCGCAGACTTGCAACTGAACTTTATTATACACATTCCTCCTATAAGTACACTTCGCAGAAATCATCACCGAGCATGCGCTTTTCAGAAAGGTATCATCACAAATATCTTAGCAACCATAGGACGTCATGTTAACAACGCTCATGGATAAATCTCATCTCTTTGCTATGTAAGAACACCGATAACACACTGACGCATTCACTTCACTTCTTCTTGTTGTGGTATGCTTCGCAAATTTCCCTTGCTCTATTAGCGAGTTTTAGTATAGCGGATAACAGCAAACGCAAGGATTTAGCGTTAGCGTTAGCGTTGCGTGCTCCTAACTGCGCATGAGCAGAACGTAAACGTAGCCCGAGCTCTTACGTACGAACGCTATTTCTGGAATATAGCGGTCAACGCTAACGCACGCAAGAGATCCCGTACGTAAGGCAAGATGGCGGTGCCTGTTGAAGCGAGAGCCGTCCACTTCGAATCTTTGTAGCCGTCGTCTTGCATTATTAAACTTATTCATTCCCTAATAATGTTCGTATTTGATTTAGATTTGAGTAATGAGGCTTCGCCAACCGTGTACCGCCGATAAAATAGCTCCGTTTATGAGATACAAAGTGGATTTGCGCTGCAGAAGGCTTAGCAAGATTTGTTTCCAAGGTTCGCTCATGTTTTCTGTAGCAGCGCAGAGATGGCGACGCTGTCTTTAGTCGCCTCTTTCCAAGATACGGCCACAAGTCAAGCAGATACATGTCAGGCGTCGTTTCCCTTCATGCCTTTCGCGGCAGTGCATGAATGTGACGCGTGATGCGTCCCAGCTTAAAAAAGCCAAGTAATAGGGGTCTTGAAAAATTCTCGAACGCGGCATGTCGACAGAAACCAGTGTGTCAGAACCTTACACCGTGGTCAGAACTCAACACTTCTGCGAACGCGACATGGAGACGCAACAGTGGTGACTTTGGATCAGCTCGACTTGGTGGCGCTTTTGTGGATTCTACAGTGCATTTAGTGTTTTTATGTCTAGATGGCGCTGTATGTGCTTGCGTTAGCGTTAGCGGGAATGCCTTCCGCTGTACTAAAAGGCCACCAGTTGACTCGCAGCGCGTTCCGTTTTAGCGTTAGCGTTCAGACACACGCTAACGCTAACGTAAGCGTTTCCCGCTATACTAAAACTCGCTATTATCTCGGCAGCGGCTCAATATCTTGACAACTTTCAGCATCGGTTCGCACCTGCACTCGGAGCAGTGGGTGGGTAGGTGCGCGCTTATATTGTTTTTAACTGTGAATTCATGTTCACGCGTGCGCAAGTTCACGCATCTTCCGGTCTGTCCTACATAACTTTTTGCACATGACAAGAGAATCTCATAGACCACGCCAACATTGAACTCTGCATATGACTCTCCCAAGGCAAAGCCGGGTGCGTTCACGCATCTATTGCTGTGACATTTCTGCTCGAAAGCATGTTGCAGGGGTAATAAAAAACCCTAAATGCAAAAAATCGCCTTAGAGATCTATAGAGGAACTTGTTCCATTTTCTGTTCAGAAGCCAGTCTTCTGAACTTCCATGTTCAGAAGCCAGTCTGTAACATATTGCGTTACTGTGTTTGAGCTGAGCTAGAATATTTCCACATAATTCATCATCGCCCACAGTCTAAAGAAAGAAACACGAAAAATTTAGAACTAAAGGGAAATATAACTTCCATATGTATTCACTCTCAAACGTATTTCTGAATTGAAAGTAGATCGCAATGGAATTTTCAATAACGGTTCCTCGAAGGCGTGGGTTGCACCTCCCCCAGTCCCTTTGAGGGCCTCCTTAAAGGAGCGGTGGTCTTACGAGGAAGAAACGTCAAGATACGATAAATTTATCTGATAGCGACTGAAGTGAAAAGCCGAAAGAGTACCTGGACGAGCCGGAGAGCTGTAAAGTAGTAAAGAAATTAAGGGAAAATGCAATAGCGTTAATGGTCCCACGATTGTATGAAATTCTCTTCACTCAGCGGCGGCGTTCGCGACAGGTGCCTTTGCGGCGCCGAACATAAAACTTCTATTAAAAGGAACGACCACCCACATTACAGTTGCGACCTAGGCGTAATCTGTATGTTATATGGCGGTATTACGAAACATGCGCACTCAAGTCATTTAGCTCCATTTACGTGTAGCGAAATTCGCTTTCAACTGCGCACAGCCAGGGGAGACAAAATAACACTCAGGCCTCCACTCATAAACCGCGGTGACTGCATGCTGAATAAAGAGTCGAACAGAACATTTCAATAGCGACAGGAGCCGCACGATTTAACAGGCGAAAACTCAGAGGGATAACATAGGGCGCCATGTGAACATTTTTAGGGGCGAAGCACATTAGTGTCTCTCCTTGTCGGCGTGTCATGTCGTCGTCACGGTCCATCATAAAGAGCTATGCGCCACAAAAATTGGGTAAATTCCACTACTAGCACTGCATGTTAGAAATTATGCTTGTGAAGCATACTCTCTAACATGTTGCGGTGTTTAACGCGAAGACAATTCATGGCAAAATCGCTGCTAATGGACAATGGGAGAGAGAACAAGAAGAAGAAGAACAACAACAACAACAAGGAGCACCTCACTGTAAGCTGCATTAAGGCGCAGTTTTCCGACAACGTTAGTGGAGCTGAAACACCCTTCCCTACATGCCCGGTTTTAGGTTGGGTGCCACTGCTGCCTCATCAAAGAAATCTCTCTCAAAACAATGTGGCGAATTGCTTCGGTCAGGCATTTCATCTTCTTCTTATTCTTCTTTCCCTCACTGCCCATGAGCAGCGATTTTGCTGTGAGAAACACCGCAGCACACTGCATGCTTCACCCCTCTCCAGGTTTCACGTTAGTGGAGCCCCTTCCCAACATGCTTCGCCCCTCCCCAGTTTTCTCTTTCGTTATATATATATGCTATGATTTACTCTCTCCGCTCCTCCTTTCAATTTTTTTTTCATAACAAAAGCTCGCTAGCATGACCACTTCACCGCCTTCATCGCTTTTGTAGGAAGCAAGCCGGAAAACAGGCCGAGGGCAGCGCTAGCGGCTGTAACGGATCACTTGACAGACACCCCAGAGGCAATTGAAGGCAATAGAACAGGAGCTTTACGTGTAACCTGCTAGGCAGGATTGCAAGGTTGAAAAAAGTAAGTAGCTGTGTAGGATCACATGTTGCCTTACGGACGCGTAGTGGACCCTTCGCTGATTCGCAAAAGGATGAAATATGGCGTAGTGGACCCTTCACAGTTGTATTTCTAATAGGCATTCAAGGGCAGTTTTTGAAATGGCCGTTGTTACGCTCACAGACGTTCGTTCTCATGCGGCACGGTTGAGGCATCCACCGAGAACCGAATCACACCGAATCACGCTATCGCGTTCTACTCTTGAAGGCGAAGCACAAGCGCCCTCAAAGTTTTTTTATCGATTTCATAGTTCAAGGAAGGTTAGAAAGTCAGGCAAAGAGTCTTTTCGATTAAATCGAGACACCGCAATAAGGCCAAGAAAGCAAAAGCTTCCCACATCTGCAGCTTCCATGCCCTGTCTGTCGAAAAATTTTAACAAGGTGGCAGCATCTGACAAGTTGTTATACCAGGAATTTTGAAGCACTCCATGGTTGATGCCAGGTTGTTCAATGTGACTTCAGAACACATCTATCATCAATGCAAGAAATAGCTTTTTTTTCATGCAAATTGCCTTTCAGTATGAGAATGCCCACGGTACGCCCATGTATACGTTTCCGCCCTTCTTATATTATTTTCATTTTTTTATGCGACAGCAAATGGCTTCTGCCGAGATTGTACTGGCGTTTCTTCGGACAAAAACAAGCCACAGTTTCGCCGCGAGCTCGAAGCAATCAATGCGATAGCAACAAATTGCAATCTCACGCGAAGAACGGCAAGTAGCCCGAAACTTGCAGCTTGCTGCACAAGCACAAAAGACCCACGAAAATAAGAGACACAATTGAGCGCGAACTAACAACGTTCACAGCTCGAAACTTAAAGCGCGGCGCTGAAAACAAAGAAGAATGCACGAAACGAACGCACAGGTACACAGGACGAGTACGAACTAATAGCTGTCACAATTGTTACTTCTTTGTGTTTCAGCAGCGCGCTCCTTTCGCAAACGCGGCCGCTGCAGCGAGCGAAGTGACATTCGTGCACTCTGTAACTTAAACGCAAGCTTTCCGGGGAAGCAGAAGATTCTGAAATGTCCCCGGGATCTTCATAGAACACGCTGAAACGTCCCCGGGATCTGCGTACTGCCAGCGGTAAATGGCGTATATAAATAGTTCGCCGTTAGTACTCTGAGAAACGCACGCTCCGTGGCCTAGCCGTTTAACGCCGCGCGCTGCGGAGCAAGAAGTCGCCAGTTCGAATCCGCACTTCGGAGAGTTTTTTTCTGAATTATTTTGCTTTTTAGCATATATATATATATTTACGGGGCATGACGGCGACGCCGAGTGCAAAAACCAGCCGAGAGTGTCCATATAATTGCTATGGCGTTAAAAAGAAAGTCCAGCGAAGAAAGAACGACACGCGCAGGACCTCGTTTCCGGCAGCTTTATATGTACTCCTTGTTAGGGCTGCACCGGACAATTCATGGTCTGCAACCCGATGACAGGCCGCCATACACTTTAAAGTCCCCCACATGAGTGGTCCCGCCAACGCCTCTACTTATAGGTTTCCTGCTTATATGCTTCTCCGCAGGGACGTGCTCCTTATAACGGCTCTGCTTTCGACGACTACGTTGCCCTGAATCAAAATCAGATTTTGCGAATAAATAAAAAAAAAAAACGTGGTCCAAGAACACCTAGGACAAGTCAGATTATTGATGGACGCCTTGTTACCACTGGAATGTCTTTTTTTCTGCCGCAAGTTTCGCTTGCTGAGCACTTTTTTTTCAAAAGCTCGTTCGCACGGTTGTCCTCCCCCCCGACAAGCACAGCCGGGCACAGTCACGTTCTTCGTCACATTCCCCGCAGGCGTTTGCTTTTTGTGTGTGTGTGTGCCTCAAACGGGCACGGGTGAGAAAAAAAATGTAATGTCAGAACGCTGAGTGTTTCGTAGAGAGCGCAGTTACCACTCCTCGAAGTTTTTTCGTATGCCGATTCCAGTATGAATACGGCTCTTCTCGATCATACAGAGAGAACGAATGAATGAGGTTCTTGAAAGAGAGCCTGACCGCAGTTTAAGAAAGCTGCTACCGTAACGAAGGCGGAAACGATGTTTTACATTTTCCCGAGGATGCTGAAGAAAAATATCTTACGGTCTTTGAGTGGAAGTTTTCG